>NC_089791.1:9890875-9895875 GCF_040412425.1 Macrobrachium rosenbergii
ATTACATTATATATGATTAGAAAGCCAGTTTATCTAAGTTTTGGACGGTACACAAAAAATATCTAGTAATCTACTTTCCGCAAATATTGTTGACATGGAAAAGAATGGGATCTTTTTCTTTATAACTTCAAGCAGTCATTTTGACCTTTAATTTTGTTATTTCACAGTTCTTTAAATAATTTAGAATTACTGTTCCTAAAACTACAAAGATCATGAACTTACTAATGATGCTTGCTTTTCGTAAAAATAAAAAAGGAACAAGTAAATGTACATAACAGTACAACTGATGAATACATATAACAAATGACATTTAAAAATTAACTATAACGTATAAAATAAAAGATGAAAAAGACAATTAAGTAGAAAAAAGAGGTGTTTGCATATGACAAAACTAACTCACAAAAGACGTAAGCAGAGGTCACGGCAGAGCCCGAGATCTTACAAGAAAGGTTTTATGGTCGGCAACCGCGTGAAAGCCAAGACACAACTAACAGCAGGATGAAGCTGAAATATAAAACCTCTGGTTACGAACTTCTAGATACGAAGGCGCCATCCACCCACGAAAGAGAACTACAACTACACTCACTATTAAACTGACAAAAGAAATGAAAGACACTGCATCTCTTTCGTTGTGGCAATGCTACGTTGCCTTAACTTAAAAAATAAATAAATAAATAAATAAATATAAAAATTAATAAATAAATAAGCGAAAAAACCTTGGCCCATGTAATCATAAAGTTACCGTTTTCCTGTAAAAAAACACAGGACTTCATTTGATGCGTGAGGTATTTAATAAAATGCAAGCTTTTATAAAGGGCATTCGTCGATACTAAATGACATATGAAGTTAAATGGAAACAATTTTAAAAGTTAAGACCGCATCGATATCTGGTTCTACAGAAACCTTGCACTGCGACAGAATTACATGACTACAGCACCAAAACAAGAAATTGTGTGTATCTAAACAAAAACGTCTCAACATACTTAAATATATACGCCTCGTTTCTTGGCTGAGAGAGAGAGAGAGAGAGAGAGGAGAGAGGAAATGGCAGCCCGTTAGGCAGGCTCATGAAGAATGCTAAGTGAGTGCCCTTTGGGGAGGCGATACAATATCGCCAGGTGATGAAAGGAGTTACCCTAGCAGGTTTGAGTTCTCTCTCATAGAAGTTGCTACAGACACGTGCTCCTGGATCCCTTTTAGACCGGGGACACAATTTCTCTGGAATGCGGCCAACGGTAGCAGTTTGACTTTAAATGTAAATTAACATGTTTCTCTGCAAGGTCATTAACAAACACTTTTAGGAACTAAAGGCCCCAAGCCGTGTATCCTCTTCTCTTGTTTTTCCAGGTACATTTATTTATTTCCCTTTTAGCAATCGACACTACAGACATACTGTGTTAAAAATGACAAATAAAATATATTGCAATTAACCCTAACTACGGAGTAACCGCCAAAAGTATATCAAACTATCCTTTACAATCAGCATGTTCATAGCTAATCCCTCATATACGTAAACAAATCGAATATAAGTTTTTCGTGCTCCTCAAATGAAATATGTAACTCATAAATCTATCAAAAACAATTCTATCCTCTGAAGGCCTCCGGCACAAAAAAAAAAAAAATAATTCAAATGTGAATGCCTCAAACAAACTATCTCTAGAAAAACCGCTACGCCCCGCCAATAGTAATGAATTTAAATGATACTCTTTCAAATAAAAGCCGGTTCTCAGCAAGCCTCCTCTGCTGAGCTGAATCTGGTAATCTCCTTCATTCAAATTATAGACTTCTGTACAATTCCTTCATTCTAAGGTTAGGTCTCCCGTGACCACCGCGGCTAAAACAAACTTTCTTTTTCCTTAAATTTTCCGTACTTTCTTCATGGCTAAATCATGGGTTCGTTAATGCTATGACGATCCGTTCCACCGGCCTCTACTCACACAAAGGAGGGGATAGATGAATGGTAACTGAGTTAATCTTATTTTACCCCAATAACTGTTACCCTTTCGATAAATCCTCCTTGAAAACGATTATAACCAGCAAACATGGACTACTGTAAACGAGCTATGAAAACGATGCATTTCCAAGTTGCCTTCACAAAAACACCCATCATAGGGGAGATGTCCATCATCTTTGAAAACCAATTAGGAAAATACTGAAATACAGAACTCCCCCTATCGCTAATCCCTAACAGAGAATTACAAAAATCCTTAAGAGATAAAAAATTAATTTGTAGAACCACGGTGAAAATCTAAATAATACAAAACCCCTTACGTAAATGATTACTAAACAGCCCCTCATCGTTGAATAAGATGATAAATAAACTAATAATAATAATAATAATAATAATAATAATAATAATAATAATAATAATTTAATCTCCTACGGAGGTGTAGATTTAATGTTAATGGATCTGTATCTTTAAAAAAAAAAAAGGCTATAAAAAAACCCTACAACTATTGGAAAAAGGCGTATCTGGAAAACCCTTCAAAAAGCCAAATTTTACAGAATCTCTGGAAAAATAATCGATTAAGTGGCTGAGTAATTCGAAAACAACTTTGGGAGGATTGTACTAAAGAAAAGGTCTTTAACTTTGAACAAAAAAAAGTCATCATAAAAGACCTGACTCTTACAGAATGTTTTCGGAATAATCAACTCTTTGAGAACCCAAAAAAGCACAGAGATGCCATAAAAAGGACACGAACCATTCCCAGATAACTATGGGTTTAATATATTACACGGTACCAAAATAGCAGTTTAGACGTAACAACAATTAATTATATGCCACCGAAGATTTAGCAATCTCTGGCCCAGAATTGTACAAATATCTCATCTTCATGAAACAGGAAAAAGAATAAAGCTAGTATTCTAAACTCTCAGCAACAGCGTGAACATTGGCTGAACACGAACCAAGTACCTTATGTGACACATTCCTAAATCGTGCAAGGTTAGATTTAATACTGAGAAGTAATTCAATATTTCAATAGCCAACACACGAAAACATCTCATATTGACAGCTGTACAATTTATGAAAATGATTAAAAAATTTCTTGCTGAACAAATACCACAGTGAAATCTTATAACCTTAATGGGAGATTAAATATTCTGCTCTTTATACAAAACAAAGAACAAAACAAGATCCCTCCCGCCAATGCTGGGGTGGGACGAGGAAAGCCCAAGTCCACCAGGTTGAACAGATAAAAATGAGCAGATGCTGTTCAAGCGAGGCTGCCAGAAGGGATGCAAACTTGATACGATATTTTTCCCCCTTAAAACCTGACAGGTTGTATTGTGTTCGGAACGCAAAGAAACTCTCCGCTTTCCATTGAACTGAAATAATGAATGCCAATTGTTCGTCGATGCCAAGATGGCTTCTGTTTACCTTAATTACGAGGAAGGGGAAAGAGAGGAGCATGCGCATACACACAAAGTGCAACACCTACTTGGATCTCCCTAAGATGCGCTGACAATTCCACCTCACCTGCAAATATAATAATGCAGGGTTAATCATGATAATGATATAAGAAAATAATAAGTCAATGGATATGACGGGACAAAATATTGCATCATCATTGTGTATATCTTAAACCACTCAATAAACAATACCAAATACTTCAGATATTACTATGATAAGATCGTAGTAAACTAATTAATGAAGTACAGGTATGATGATGCATTACTAATGCACAAATTAAAGAACGATGATTCTATACCAGTACATGCAGTATGATGCATCATCACTTTATGCAGTAAATTATATACCACTGATATTTATCAAAAATTAGCAAAATAATGCATCATTAATACATTGCATAATATTGAATTATATTTAAGTAAGGATACGACGCTATTTGGACCTGGAAAGGTTTAACGCCAGGCTACTTTCTCTGAGCGAGAGTTAAAAAGACAACTTCTAATATAAAATAGAAAAGTTAAACATCTGAAATGAGAAAATTATTTCGGATAAAAAAAAATTAGATACAATGTTTTTTTCCGCATAGTATATATATATATATATATATATATATATATATATATGTATATATATATATATATACACAGGCATAGGTATTATCCATATGGGCTTAGTGACGAGTTAATAATAGTTTGGTGAGTGACCTAAATTATTAATAAAACTTGCATTTATCACAAAATTTTTTACAACAATATTTTTGAAAGCAATATTATCAACAGAACTGTTAGAATAAGAAGTCGTAACAGCAGTAATAAATAAGTTGATTTTAATGAATTATTACGTGAGATTAATAGGTCCTCTTAATAAATGTTATATAATACAGTTTTTCGGGATTAAAACGTAACAAAGTTAAAATAAAAAATTAGCAATGTTAAAACAATGCAGTTTGACTATAGCCTTCTGCAAGATCTAAAAAACTATCTATTTAAATTCAAACTTAATGATCAAAACTGGAATTCAGAGGTTGATGAGCGTAACATAACCAATGTGTACCTGACTGCAGATTTTGTTCAGATTTTCACTAATACTCTAACTATCCCTAAATCAATTTATAGTCCTGAATTGATGTCGATTTTCATATAAAGTGGTACCTGCTTCATATAACACCTTTTATGTGTACCGTACCAACATTTCATGAAGGTTCTATAAAATTTAGATATATAACGAGCCCAGTACATTGCTTTAATAAAAAGATGAACATTATGCTCAACATAATTTTAGATAAACTTTAAAATAGAACTGATAGTGCCGATGGTAATAACTGTATCATCAAAAATATCAGTCAAGCGCTAGAATCGATTCTGTCAAGTAACAATAATCCTAAAGGTCCTGGCAATTATATGCTATCTTCATTGGATTTTAGCACTCTGCGTACTACGTTACCACATGATAACCTAATTTGATGCATTGTGGCCTCAAAGAATAAATATATCTAAGCTGATTTAGAAATATACTATAAAAGTAATAGAATGACAATTAGTAAGACTAACTTTGTTAAAATATTCAAATTTTGTATTAACCATAACTA
>NC_089791.1:9900875-9985875 GCF_040412425.1 Macrobrachium rosenbergii
CTTTTCCTAAGAAGTCTGTGGTAGCATGGCTCATCCTGGGTCAGCAAATCCCTTCTCCCTCGTCGACTCTCACTAAACCTATCTTTACACAAAAGCCTACTGGAATTAAACAATGACATACAAAACTAGACTTTATTGACAAATTTAACGAAAGTAACTCAGCAAAAGCTACGGTCATGAAATGAAGTGATTCACACTCCCTGTCAATGGAATTCATAACTAGAGGAAATACTGTTTCACAAACAAGCACATTAATAATTCTATCCCAAGCAATACTAGTGAATAACACCCTGGTCATCAAATACAGTAAGGTCATAATTATTCTAGACCAAAACAAAATGTCATATAGTATGTAAAAAATAACCACCACTTCCAAATATTCATCCTCTCAGGATGAAACCAGAATTCCTGTTGAAAGAAACATATCAATATATTAAAACCTGAAATGGTGTTGATCAACATACATATTCAAAACAGAAAAATGTACGATGGAGAACAAACAGGAAAATGCACAGAGGAATTTCACTGCAGCACAACTGGGTCTTTCTATCAAATGTCTCGAAAAGATACAAGTGTTCATGAATCATGGTACTCACTTTCTATGGTGACAAATAACAGATTTGCCAGTGGCAATTTTCCCACACTTCACCACTAACCAAAACAGACCCAGTCTCTTAATAGAATCCCCTACAGAAGTCTATTCCCGGATAATATACCGCTTATGGTGCAATATTACATACTCACCTCACCGGAACCTGGACACTTCCGGCAGCATCGGTTCAAAGTTAGAAAGATCACACTGTCTCCATGCGCCTGGATCATGACAGACCCAAATGCACATGTCAGATCCCACTGTTCAACCGTGGAAACCTCGACATCGACACAACCACATTTGCAACGGATGTGCCTCTGCTAAGTTGGCACATAGTTCGATAAATATGTAATATATAAATATATACATTATATATATGTATGTATGTGTATGTATGTATATATGACCGAATCACAAAAACATGGAACGTGATGAATATATAAATAAAGGCAATGTCATGATGGAAAGAAAAATAATGGAGTACTGCAAGACCTTTCAACTTCTAGTCCTTTACTTAGCAGACTGAAGAAATATGAAAATAAGTTTCCAAAGAAAGTTTGTATAAATGACAGATGGTTATTACAAAGGAAAAAATATCTACCTGGAACCCAACACAATTGAAGAATTAGCTGACCTACCAAATCAGGGTCAATGTTTAAGAGGTTTTACAATGGATTAGGCTCAACGGCTCAGAAGCAGGGGCAGGGCAATTAAGACTATACAAGGAAGGTGACTGACCACCAAAAAATTCTATAAAAAGTAAAACTCAATCATTCTCATTTTGGTAAACAATAACAACTTTTACAAGGTGAACATTTTTTACAAAAAAAATATATTAAAACAGATACATAGAAAATATATATAAAGTGACTAATTTGTAATTAAGTCAGCGATTTTATCTTTTAGGTCTTTCTTGAACATTTCACTAATACAGGGGTCCAAATAACACATGCCAGACCTAAGGTTAAAATTACAACTGGAAGTAAGCTGTATAATAGCAGATTCTAAAAGATTTCCTGAAGAGAAATATCCTTGCAAGATTGGCCAATATAAAAAGAGAGGCAGTCCAAACATGGAATTTTATACATATGCTGTTGTTTTCCTTAGGGCTATTTCTTATTAACATTCCTTTTAGTGTGTTATTATGGGAAACAACGAGGTTGACGCTATAAGATTTTAACAATGATTTTATGTTTTCAAAACCACTAAAATAAGGCAAGTTAAGAATGTTCTTAGGGGTTTCATTCTCCATGTTACTTTCACTATAAAACCATTTGTGGGCTTTATTAACAAATATCTAGTATATGTGATGGATAACATAAATCTGTCCCTATTTCTCTTATGTATTTGATTTCTTGACCCAAATACTGGGGACTGCATTTTTGTTTATCTTGCTTGCTGATATTTGATTTCAAGGCCTTAGCATAATTTTTTCCTTACTTAGAAGTCTTCTGGCATAACCCAAACTTATATGCTCTGCATCTGATTTTAGTAGAGCAGCTGTTTCCATTTAAAAACATGGGTATTTTGCATCACTGGGCTTATGACCCAGATTACAATTAATGCACTGTGTGCCTAATGTGCATTCACCATGTGCTGGTGCAGAACAGTTGTCACACAACTTGTCAGTTTTATAGACTCAAGAAGGATGACCATATCTGAAACAATTGAAGCATTGCAATGGTTTTTGTTTGTATGGGAGTACCGACACACTTTCATTTTCTATATACAAATGAAAGGGAACATTATGATCCTCAAAAGTGATAATTATCATAGTAGGTTTTGGAATTTTACATACCTACCAAACCTGCTTTGGACACATATCTAATATCTCCTTTTCTTTGAAGTCATATAAATCCCTGCTGAAGATTACCCCTCCTCCATAACTAAAATTAATGAAAGGTTTGATACCTACTAACATTTCTCTGTCATCTACTTTTAAATTGCAAAGTGTAAGTGACTGTGTCTTGGATTTTGCATGAATAAGAACAGATCTCTTACCAAATCTAGAAATGTCACCATTTTCTATAGAGCCTACTTTCTTTTGCAAATATTTACTGAATTTAAAATAATTACAATTCTCCTCTTTTGCAGTTGCTATAAGCCCAGGGAGTTTAGTACTCACAGATTATTTTTCAAAATGAGACTCACTTCATTCAATCCAGCTAAGGATAAACATCTAAATTTCTAGGAATTTGTCAAAAGTACTCCTTTTATATTGCATTATGAAGAAGAATACTTTCAGTGTTGCATGTGGCACTAAACACATCTTCGTAGTTCTCAAAAGAGATCCAGGCTTCCCATTTCTCATCAGCTTCATTGTAGTTCATATGTATCTCTAAAATTTTCCCATATTGTTTAAATGATACAAAAACAGACTCATAATGGCATTCAAGGGGTATTTCATATGCAGCAGAACTGTCAATTTTCTGTGGTGACTTTCCTCATTCTTAGAATCTTTCATTTGTGGAGTTCCCTGTGGAGAGGCTGAGTCAGCCTTAGTTTCCTCTTTCTGAGGCAGAATCTATATGTCAATACCAATATCCATTTCCATACCAGAAGTCGCTGCCAGTACCGGTGAGTCGTCGGATCCAGGGGAGGGAAAACTAGTTGCCAAATCCATAAACTATTGCCAGTTCATGTGTAGAAGTCCAAAAAGTGAACACCCAACACCCAAGAGCCCCCACACAGACCCCAACAGCACATCAGAAAGGGATACCCAGGCAGCCTCCCCACCATAACACACAGCCAAAGCCTGCGAAGAGACCCAGAGATGCCAAGCATGCACACACTAGACCACCACACACACAAACTGGCTCACCCGCCCACCCAAAACTGCTTGGTTATATCAAGTATCGTGGATCAGCTCAGTATTCGCATTTCCACCAATGGCACAAGTGAGTTGACTTCAATAGCCCACCCCCGCCACCCTACCCTTTCCAGGATAGCACCATACGCTTGCAGTGGCCCCAGGTATGAGCCAATCCGCCTGCTGGGAATTCTGCCTCCACTAATGGGGACCGAGCTTCCCACTCAAACATATTGGTGGCTTCGGACAAAGCCTGGAGTCCATCCCAAAACCAGCCCTGGATTCGATTGAATCCCTAGAGATGGTTCCGTTAGATGGTTCCGTCCTCAAGATAGCAATGTGAAAATCCCATCACTATCTCTTAGGTCCAAACCATATCGGGTGGCAACCATATCAGGTAGCAACTCAACTTTTGCGGAAGTGTAAATGTACACCAAAAACTACGTAGGATGATTTGACAGGACCCGGTCCTGAAGGTCAGGGTCCCTTGGCCCCTCACCTCATCAAGGCATCCTACTCGAGGGATGTGTGTATGCATGCATGCATGCATGTATGTATGTATGTATGTACGTCTGAATGTATCTATTTATAATTCAGAGTGATTTAAAAAATACCAGAGCTATATATCATACACAAGGCAAATTTTACATAGAATTCTACAATTTATTGAGACAATTCCATTTTTGTTTACAAATTTATGGAGCTGATTGTGGGGTTATTGATATTAATTATACTTGCCTCTTAACAGCGTTACAATGGTTACCATGGGCGCATTAAAAGAATCAACCACTATGCATGTCAAGCAGGATCACTCATGCATTTGAAAATTTAGTTAATAAGCTGCAAAATTTCTGTAGGTCTGAGGTTTGTATGTATTCCATTTGATTTTATTGATAGACAGTAGAGCAGGGGTGGTGGAAAAAGGCAAATCGATAGTGCAACAGGGTTGCATGAGAACTTTATCATCCCCGCCGTCAAAATCAATCTCTGGCCACCTAAGTATATGGCTATTTCCCAAATGGTTGACACTTTTCCAGATAGGTGGCAATTTTGCTCTACTGTATATCTTGAACATTTCTATTCAATATGCCAGCAAAAATTGCATACTGTTCATATAATGATTGTGTATTTATATTCTGATATTATTACTGTCCTTAAGAACTCAACAGAACTTACCTTTCCAATATGGCCACCATTTTTAGCAAGTGCAGCTGTAGAGAGTTGTGCAGCTAAGTCCAGAGTTGTAGCACTTGCATCTGCCATGGCATTCCTTCATACATCCACACTTATTCAGTTCTTGGCAAAATTCTGCTACTGCCAGCATTTCTATCCAATATGGAAGCAAGGCACCATTAATCTTTTGCTATCCCCAGTGTCTTGGACTGGGCACTGCTGGATGGCTTACTAAGCACTGGCTCTAAATGTGCCCTGTTTGAAAGGCAGCTTTCTTGCAATATTCTCAAAGAGCAGCCAATGTAGGGGAATGCAATCATAAGCCATTTGCTTCCTTGCAAAGTGATCAAGTCTAGCTTCATTTGCACCTTTATATGAAGGTGATATTGTACTGTCGTACAATATCACCACAAATTCCTCAATGATTTGCAAGTCTTCTGCAGCTCCTTATGTTGACCTTACTTTGGTGAAGTTGGGTGTGACACGCTGACAACACAGTCCATATTTGCTGTGTAGACTTTTTCCCTTTTCCATGAACAGCAGACACTGTTTCACATTCACTAAATGCATGAAAAAAGGGAAGGGCTAAGGCTTTTGGTCCCAGGGCTGCTGTAATTTTATGAATAAGCATCCACCTCATGTCTTGTCCTCTTCCAAAATATAATCCATAGTTTGTCAAAAACAATTTTTCCCATGCCTAATACACCTACAATTGCACTCGAGATGTCTTCATGCTTTGCAGCTTATGCAGAATGCAAAAAGACCCTAGTATCTGCTTCTTTGTGAGTGCAGCCTTGTAGACCAGCAGTGTCCTATTCAGCTTTGCTACAAAGTGCAGCATCTCCCTTGATGACAATAATGCATGTTGTATCATCTGCCTGAGATAAAACAATTTTATCTGCCAAATATACAAATAGTTCAGTCAAATAGTTCAGTTTTGTTTTGGTCATTCCTGAGAAAGCTGGTCACATTGCTGGGAATTTTTGCAGTGCTGATCACTATGCAGCAAACTCCTGTGCCTCTTCTTTTTCTTGTTTGTGCTTTCATACTGTCTTCCTTCTATACGTCAGTAACAATGTGTGCTTGTCTGTATTTCTGCATGTGCTTCTTTACCTTGGAGGGGAATTCATCTTTCACATGAGACTCAAATGTAAACACCTTTGTTGGTCTCAGGGCACTTACAGGTGCTGCACCATCCATTATGATAACATCTGCAACAAGTTCTTTGGCATGGATGTTTGATGGCTGCAGTTCTAGTGGTGACAGCAGCTCTGACTTGGTGTCCTGATGCATCTGCCCTTGTGTCAGTGATGGTGGGGAATTTTGATTGTCATGTTGAAAGACTACATTAAAGTCATATTGTCTGTTCTGGCAAGCGATGAAGATGCGTGAGAGTAGATTATGTGATTTGCAATAACTGGTTGCACTTGGACTCTGTAGCAGGCATCTTGTGACTGAACAGTAAAATTTTGTCTTATGTACTGGCTCATTGAATCTGCTTGAGGTCTTAAGTCTCTCAATGAAGTCTGTGAACCGTGCCTTTACAAGGCTCTTCGTAGATCTCACGAATTCACTAACTTTCTTGTCCATAATTTCATGACTGTCTAGCACACAAGATACAATGAATCTTTCTCAAAATGATTGCCCATTTCTTTGATTATTTTTCTTAGATCCTCAACCATATCAAGAAATCTTTTCTGCACCCTTTCAGTTCCATCATGATGCTTTCCCTCTGATTTTGGATCAGCATCATTTCTAGTCCCAAACTCATCAATCAAAGCAAAGCAATTCACTTGACCATTTCTTGTCACCTTACAGAGCATCTTTATCTTCAAATAGGCCAATGACTCTACCATCTCCTTTGACTGGAGCATTATTCTGTTCATGTCACTGGTCTATAGCCATTAAGGAGAAAAGCCGTTTGATTTCAGGAGAAAAGCTGTTTGATTTCATGGACAGTGAAATTTCCTTGTTATTTCAACAAATGTGTCGTTTTGGAGACCCTCCATATCTCAAATGAACTGAAACCCACCTGGCATAATGTACACAGGTCAGGGCAGAAGAGAATGAGTTCTTGCAGCGCTTCTCTTTGCCTGGCTGAGAATTTAACTCCTACATAACTGATGAAGTGAAGCCTAAGTTCTAGCTGAAGCACAAGATTCCAAGAATAGCATTGTGGACGCTGACTCTCATTTTATGATCCATCATTCAAATCTTAGCTCACTTTCTTCTTCTGCTTCCTTGATATATGCCATAAAGGCGGCTTTATGTAGCTAACATACACTGCAGGCTGTCGCCTGATGGGCTAGACATGCCCTCTTCACATGTAAAGCACAAATAAATGAATCTGCTGTTCCAGGAATAGCTGTTTCTGCTTCTGCAAGAGTACCAGTTTAACCAATGTCTTTCAAGAGATCACCAAGAATTTTGAATGCTGCCCTCCAAACATGATAACCATATCACCATACTGCAAGTACATTCCCATTGGATTTGCTTGGCAATTGTAAATAGTGGCTGATCAGCTGATAGAACTAAGGTTTGACCAGGATTGGGTAACTGTGTGGTTTCTCCTGCAATATCCATAGCATGTTTGATCACTGCAACCAAATGAGCTGAATCTGGAAAAAGAGGGAACACTAGTGACAAGCTTACTTCAAAGGGCGCCTGTTGTTTATGAGGAGCATGATGTGCTGCCCAAGGTATGGACACAACATTTTCACTCTTGTCTGACAGATTGACTCTCTAAAGCCATTCATACTCAAGAGAACTGTGTTTAGACAGCACAACTTCTTGTGTCACACACTTCCACTGGATGAAGGGAAGGGATGCTTATGTTTAAAGTGAGCAGGTGGTATATTTGTGTAATATTCAGCAAGACAAGGCAATTTATTTTTACTTTATTCCACTTTATTTACGACCACACCTTCGTTATCGCTTGGATGCTGAAACAAAGAGATGCCTGACCCATGGAAGGATGTTTGTGCTGTTGTAAAATTGGATTATGGTCCAAACTGTTAACAGAGCAAGTCGTATAGAGCTCTTCTCTTAGTGTAGTGGGACAAACTACTTTTTCCTCCATAGCCTATTCCACAATTGCTTCTCCCAACCCTTTTGTCAATTCCAGAACCGCATCATAGCTGATGGTGATTCCATGTTGATGAAGTATTTCAATTGAGTGATACTTCCTGTGTTTTGCAAAGACTAGGCAACCAAGGTATATTGGAAAGGGAGGTTATCTTGACTTGGAATATCTGGCAACTGTTGAAGACACTGGAGTCTTCCAACAGTTTAAGCATAAAACTTGTGCTAAAGCTAGATCAGTATATGATAATCCAAATTTCTTTCTGGGTAGTCTAGAGGTCAGCTGATTTTCTCAAAGTTATTGGATCCTATCTAAATGACTTTGACATTTCATGAAATTTGAGTAGACCATCACATAAAGTTAAAATCCAAATTTAATTATTAGCAGTAGGTCCTACAGCTAAATGAATTACCTGCTTCACAAAAAATCAATCAATCAATCAGTAAGTAAATAAAGGACTGAATTAACGAAAAAATACACAAAAGTACTAACTGAAACGCCCTTAAATTGTGTGGTTGGTCATTCGAGTCTTCCTTCGTTTTAGAGGACTTCCCTTCCTCTCCAAGTGTTTGTCCTTAGCTTTCGACTATAGTAATACTGGTAGTGTCATAAAAATTAGACACCATTGTTGATCATTTAATATATGAATGGATGATCATATCAAGCGTTCCTGCTCATGGTGTGAACGAAACTTTGACTCCTCAGCTGGCTAAATAATAGTCATTCTCCAACATCCATCACAGTGAATTCTTTGGAACGCCAACCGAGGCATGATCTATTCAGACTGATAGTTGCCATTGGCTATACAGCCCCAAATTTGGATGGAAATACTACCCTCTTCAAGCAATGTAAACCAGAATTACTTAAGACTGGAGCTACTGTAGTTTCATCTGACGGGGCAGGTTTGGAATCGTCTTTTTGTTTGTCTAATGCGTTCCCAACCGCGTCTCTTCTTTGAAGTACAGGCCTCTCAGCATTTGTCTAAATAGGTCTTTCACAAGGCAGCGGAACTGTCCCCTAGCAAGGGAGGTT
This sequence comes from Macrobrachium rosenbergii, assembly GCF_040412425.1. Lineage (NCBI taxonomy): Eukaryota > Metazoa > Arthropoda > Malacostraca > Decapoda > Palaemonidae > Macrobrachium > Macrobrachium rosenbergii. Next base: position 9,909,564 of record NC_089791.1, read on the forward strand.
ACAGGTTGTACACTTTGCAATACCATGCGACCCTGAGTTATGGATTGTTACACCGGCGTCGGTGTAACCTTTCAAGCACTTGACAAAAGCAGGTTTCCGTAACATTACTGCTTCTTCTTCCTCAGCTTTTTGATCGATCTGATCAATATTTTTCGCATTACGAGAATTTAATCATTTTTTATATGTATATATATATAAAATATTAACTGGGGATTATGATATCTATATATATAAAATATAATAATCATTATATATATATATATATATATGATCATTAATAAATGAAATAACAAAATAAAGCCTTAAATTCTGATTAAGCATTAGGTGCCCACCGGATTTAATGGAGGACCCGTTACCCGATGAAGCCACGATAGGAATAACTGTCTAAAACGAAAGTTTTCTTTCTGTGTGCAGCGTGATACAAAACCAGTTTACTATGCGAATCAACGATTAGCATTCTCCCCACCCCCCACAAAAAAAAACGACAGCTCGTAAAACACTGAATTAATTACGGCAAACGATTAACAACTCTGCTACAAAGTAGTCTTCGTTTCATATATGTCTGTAAATTTGCAAAATGTTTTTACACTGAGGTTTTTAATTTATATTTAAACTATTAACCTTTGGTTCATTTACATGTTGAAGTTACAAATTCACTTCTAATATTCTACGTCGTAATAATTTCCTACTGATTATCCTACATATGCTTGGTTTTCATTTTCAACTTTCACTGCACGATATATAAAAATTATCATATCTACCAAAGAAACTAGACATGTAGGGGACGTTCCCTCTTCTTGCATGAAGCAAATAAAATGTCAAGAATTGGACGGAAGAGAAAGATTTCTGGTGAAAAACAGTAAAAAGATTAGAACGAAAAAAAAAAGAAAACGTTGACTCTACCATTCTCTACAGAAACGGGAAATCATGATAAATACAGAAATACAAGGTTTTCCAGAGAAAGTTTTCGTGTTAGGATTTATTCTTATTATTCACAGTTTTACAAGGGCTCACCTAAAATTTTCATTAACTCATTACAGCAAGAAAATATATCATTATTATTATTATTATTATTATTATTATTATTATTATGAAGATATACCACACAAGACGGGAAAACCATGATCTTCCATGACAACAATGGATAAGATACTAAAGACAAAAGAAAGGAGGTAGTCTACTGTAAAAGAAGGCAGAAAATAGATTTTATGCTCTAAGTCAAGATAAAAACAACTTGTCTTAAAAATGAATGAAAGTTTGTTTGTTCAGAAAAAAAAGAAGCTCGAGAAAATTGTAATGGCCTCGCATGGCGATCTTCAGCTCACATATGCGCAATCACCCAAGAAGGATCTTAAAGAGCAGCGAAACGCTATCTTGCTTAATTCCCTTAAGTGTTTCGTCTTTTACCGTCGTCACCTTTAGGATCTGGCGAAATGTACACAAACAATTATTTCCGTTTGATTTTTTGTTATGTGTCGTTTATTTTCCTCTTTCTTTTTTTCGCATGAAATGGACTATTGAGAAAACGCCTTTTACGACAGATAAAAGCTTATAATCAAGCATCATAGCTTCGCAAATGCTGCTAAAGAGGAGAAAATGTTCCGTGATATTAGCGTTTATGAGCGAGCAACTTCGCTTTTGAGTTAAAATAACAAAACAGTCTAGAACAATAGCCGGCATCGCAGTCTGCCGGGGTCTGGAGATACGGCGTGCCACAAGACCATATCGGCACTTCTGGCATCCTGCACTAAGGTCGAAAACACAAGGGGCGAACGCGGCACGGGTTACGTCTCCAGGCCTTCCTATGATTTAGTGTATGAAAAAGCCTATTCTGAACAAGTGTCATGGAGTTTTCACAAATAGAAAAGATTCAATAGAAGCGCTAACATCGCGCTCGGCGCCTTTTGTTCGCTGCTGCTACGATAAGATTTACCAACAATTGACGCTTTTACTCTGTCGGCCGAGGTGGGGGATGGGGTCAGATTCTGATGGAAGGAGCTGAGGAGAGGGAGGAGGATGAGGGAGGGAGGGGAAAAAGGAGGTGGTAAGAAAAGAAAGGAAAAAGGACAAGAGATGGAGAGTGAGAGAGAAGGCAGTGGAAACAACTTAGGCAAATACATGAATTATTAAACAGAAACACTTTGGGAAGTAGAATAAATATGGAGAAAAGAGGAGTGAAAACTAGTTCCTTGCACATTTACGAAAAGTAAAAGGAACCAAACAAAAATATAGGTTATAAATGGACCATAAAACTAGGAAGGGTAGAAAGTGATCAAATTGAAAGTTAAAGGCTCAGTGGACCACGGAGATACAAGAAACTGAAAAGAAACCAAAAGCGTTGTGTTACTTTGAGAATCTGCAATGAGCATTAATTGTTGGGTCTTACCGGTATATTTAATAATAACAAAGTTTTCGTAATATAAATGATATTACAAGGTGTAACGTAAATAAATTTTTTTTTTTATAAAAATCTACTAACTTTTCATACCCCAATTCGAAAAACCTGAAAATATAGCTTTTCTTGAAATGAAGAAAATTCTAAAAAAGAACTTACTTTAACTAAAATCACTCAAACACTGAAATATTTGAAATGCTAACGAATCAGTAATGAGGCACCCTTAAAATTGTACAAACTCCTCATGCCCCAATAAGATTTCTTACTGCGGGATCACGGTTACATAATACCAAGGATCATGCATTTTCAACAAAAACTCATAGCCTGTGTTCTAAAAAATATTTTTTTTAAAAACCAGTAACAGGAGTTATTCCGGAACTAGAAACCTAAGAACGGAAAAGCTGGATCTTAGCTAGGGAAAGACCTTGCCAGAAAACTCATGAAAATCTTCACGTAAACTATCTCAAGAAAATTTGTGAAATACATCAGCAATACTTAGCTTCATTTTGTTACAAAGTAAGCTGAGTTCAACCAAATTATCAGTAGATGTAGGAAGCCTTTACGATTCACTATTAAAAACAGTTAATGAATTATATGGCTATCAAGAAGACAAACTTATAAAGTTTGGAACATATAGTAAATTACCTAATACAAATGAATTTCAAAACCGCCAGTGTAAGTATAAATGTAATCACAAATTAAATTCTGTACACAAACTGAAAGGGGAATGCAGAAAGGTGCCTGTGCGGGTTCTATATGTTAACATTTGTGGACACCATACAGAAGACTGGTCAGGTAAGGTGTTTTGATTCAGTTGTCATCGCAAAAGATAGCGTTAACAAAAGAGGAATGTAATCAAGTTGTGGAGTTTTGTTTCATACCAGAAAAAAGACGAATGATTTCACAATGTTTCAGTGCTATTCAAGAGAAACCAACTCTGGTTCTTCGTCTTGTTTTCCCGAAAGCGTGCTGTTTGCGACTAGCCAGGTACATCTGTTTTGATCATGTTGAGATTTCGTTGAGCTTCATTCATACGATTTCTAGTAAAGGGTATGTACCTTTTTGAGAAGTAAATGCACATCTCAATCGATTGCATCACGTTTGTAGCAACTGTATTGCTTTGATCACGTATTTTCTAACGTGCTAGTTGGCACAACATTTCCTCTGGTAATGACGTACAGTCTGATTGTTTTCATTTCTGCTGGAATCAAAGTTTGTTCATTCTGCTTTCCCAGGGCCGTTCATGTGGTTTCTCTCTCTCTCTCCTCTCCTCTCTCCTCTCTCTCTCTCTCTCTCTCTCTCTCTCTCTCTCTCTCTCTCTCTCTCTCTCTCTCTCTCTCTCTCTGTTTTCTTCAAAAAGAAATTTTTAACATAAAATATTAGCTTTTGAGATCTGAATAGGCTATAGGAAAAGTGTGTAATGGCACCTAACAAGAACGTGTGTTTTGTGAATCTCAAGCACCTGTATTTCAGGTGATTTTGCAAAAGTTTCCACAAGCTTGTGTAAGGTAAAGTGAATCTTACTTATTATTACCATGGCATAATCAGGTATATTGAGAGAGTTTTTGCCTATTGAAAATATTATTGGTAAATCTTTTGTGTATTTTTGTGTGTTCTTGTGTTTGCAATCTCTTGATTTTTCACATTTTATACAGAGGTGATTTAGCATTTATTTACTAAGCATTTTAAATATTTCTTGATAATTTAACATTGCATACTTGATTTAATTTTCATTTACTAAGATTTTCTTTTCAAATCTTGAGTAATTCTTAATAGTTTAGATTTTGATTGACTTAATTTCTTGATAAATTAACCTTTGTAATTTAACTCAAGAATTAAATTTTTTCAGATTGTGAATTTCAGTTATAAATTTTGAATTTAAAAAATTAATTTTTGTATTTAATGTTTTTAAAAATGGGTTTTCATTTGTTGACTACCAGTGAATACGATTAATTGTATGCATAAGGCAAGGTGACAAACTCGTTTTGTTCCTTTTGTTTTGCTAAAGTGAATTAAGACCAGGGAAACAGTTAAAGTTGTTTGATGGAGTGATGCCCTTTCACTCTAGTATATACCTTGTTTAATTGTTGATACCTCACACTTGTTTTGATAAAACTTTGTTTGATTTTTCACATGATTAAGAAGCTTTTAAAGGGGTCACTTACCTTTAAATTTTCAAGTCATAATTTTTATAATTATGGTGTTCAATATCTGGCTGAAGTAGGGAGGTAAATTCTTGAATTCTGTGTGATTGGCTGTGTAATAAGCCAGGTATAGGTACACTTTGTGACCAATATTATTTGTGCTGAACCCGGGGACAAACAAAATATCACTCTGGTTTATAGTTTTATAATGGTGGTGTTAAGGATATACTTTGAAGAGTATCACATAATTATTTTTTGCATTGTACTGTAAGATTATTTAGTTGGTAACTTAGAAAAATACCTCTCTATTCAATGTGCTGAAGCTTTTTAGCTCCTTCCATCAGAGTTGTCTGAATCTACACAAACTAAGGAAAGTGGACTGCTTTGTAATGGCATGGGGGTAATGTGTCTAGTAGGTATAGTTAAGGGCATAAATTATGATGCAATCCAAGCATTGATGGACTCTGGTAAAAACAGATGAAAGTTGCTGAGAGAGCACAGAATTGCTGAGTGCAGCTGTAGATTTATAAATAAGCAAGAGCAAAAGAGAGAGAAAAGTAATGCAGAAGCAGAGCTTAGATGCACAGAAGCAGAAGAAAGTTTGATTAAGCTGAAGATGCAGGCTGAAAGAGAAAATGCAAGCAGAAAAAGAGAGAGAGGAAAGAGAAGAAAGTCTGATTAAGCTGAGAACGCTGGCAGAAACAGACAAAATACAGGCAGAAAGAGAAAAAGAAGACAGAGAAAAGCAAAAGAAAAGAAAGAGAAGATGAATGAGCAGCAGAAGAAGAAAGAGAAAGAGCAAGAGAGAGAGAAAAGAGAAGCAACTGGCAAGAGGAAGAAAGAAAGTAGCAAAGAAGAAGAGAAAAAGCAAGACATAGAAGGAGATGGGTTAATAAAGCTCGATCCACCATTGCCTGTAACACTGTCTAACCCTACCCAAAGGTAATTCAGACCCTGTATTTGATGTAGTTAAAGTGTGAAGATTAATTCAAAGGATTTACAGAAGAAGCTCAGATGAGTTTTGATCACTTAAAAAAGTGGCTTCAGGTATGGGATAGCAAGAAGATAAATGGTCAGTGTTGGTACAGAATATTCTCGTTGCTAGGAAGAAGTGCCTATTTAGCCTTATCAGCTGATCAGTGTAAAAGGTACAAAGGTACTCAAACACAATGTGCTATAAGTTTACCAGATGACCCCTAGATAATACAATGAAAGATTCGGATCTTTGAGATAAGATGACAAAATTACTTTCTTGGATTCGCCTACAAAAGTAAGATGTTTGGACGATGGTTGGAGGCTGTTAAAATTAAACATATGGATTGACTTGAGAGTTGGTAGTCCTAGAGCAATATCTTAGAATTTCTAGCAGACACATAAAGCCTATTTAAGAGAGAGAGAGAGAGAGAGAGAGAGAGAGAGAGAGAGAGAGAGAGGATTAAAGAAACCTGACAAAGCTACCACATTGAGTTTGAGTAAAGATTGTAACATAATTTCCACAGCAAAGAATTATATTGTCAAATCTAGAACCAACATTGCAGGTTTCAGGTCTCATCAAATTTCAGGAACATTTCAACTGGGAGTCCTTCAAGCGGCAATGCCAGTACAAAGCCAGGTAATACCCTCAGCAATTGAATTCAAATCCTCATCCCATCCAGTTTCTCAAGACAGATACAGAAGAAGACTAATGTTGTCTGCTTCAAGTGTGGAAAAATTTGAGACACTACAATCAAGATTATTATCAGACAACAACAGACCAAGCCAGTTGGTCAAGTAGTTAAAGGTAACCAAGTGAAACAAACTACGATGAGCAGTGTGGGGAAGTTTGAGACAGTTGGGAAGACTGAGACTAAACAAGCTGAGTGTTTAGCAACCAGTGGAGATGTAACCTCACGCAGTGAGTAGTTGAGCAGCATGGGGGCTAAGCCATATATCTATGAAAGCTGATACTGTCATGAATTGGTGACAGGGAATATTGATTTTGCTGTAAAGGACTCTGAAGCTATTGAAGGTGTGCATGTTTTACTAGGTAATGAAGTTGGCAGTGCACCATTTTGTTCCTTGTCCTATAGTGACAGACAAACCGTTGAGGGGATTAATCCCCTCACAGTAGATTTAGAGAAAGAAACCCCCACACCTGTTTCCAAGTTGTGTAACTTTCAGGAGTTTAGAGAACTATATGCAAGTGAAGAAACTGATGGTTACCTGCACAAAGGATCAAGTAAGAAGGATCTTTGAGCTTAGAAGGCTGTTCCAGGAAAATGGGATTTTCCCCTAGTTTTTGAAATATTCAAAGACTTTCCCAAAGGGCAAAGGGATCCTGTTGTTCTTGAGACTCAGAATAGTCAGAGTGTTCCTGAAGATAGTAGCCCAGAACTACAGTAGCAGAAGTTAGCAGACACTGGAGTTCAGCCCTTGAAGTTGGTCAAGTGACTAGAAAGAAGCTAATGGAACTGCAGAAAGAGAAAGGATACAACGTTGGCTGGTTGTTCTTCAGATTTGTTGATCAGAAGAGATTCAACAAACTCATCGCCTGTTATTACCTAAGGAAGGATTGCTAATGAGGAAGCATCCCTGACCTGCAGATATACCAGGAGAATGGTGAGTGGGTGAATATCATCACATTTTGATTCATATCCATTGAGAGGCAAGTGGTAGCAGAAACGCACAAGTCTGGACATGTGGGAATCAGGAGAAGACTGTTGAAAAGATTATGAAGTATTTTTCTGGCCTGGACCTCACAAGGATGTTAGCAAGTTTTGTCAAGAATGTCACACCTGCCAGATGGCAGGAAAACCAGATAAAACTATTCAAACCCCTACACCACTTAGAGTTGAGAGAACCCTTTAGCAAGGTGATTACAGATGTGGTTGGGCCCTTCTGAAAACAAAGAAAGGAAATGAGATATCTTGTTAACATTAATGCGTCCAGTAACAAGGTAATCCTGGGCGATTCCTGTAAGAGTATAAGTGCAAAGGTAATTGCTGAGAGTTGTTGGAGTTCTCCAAGTTTGGAATCACCAGAAATTGTGCAGTGATAGAGACAGACTTTCATCAAAATTATTCAGGATGTGATTAACTTGTTGGGAGTGAAACAAAGGCTATCAACTAACCTTATCGTCCAGGACTCAAGGGCCTTGGAAAGGTTTCACCAGACTTTGAAAAGTATGTAAACTAAGTATTGTTATGAATCAGGAAGAGAGATGTGATGCTGGTTTACCCTTGATGTTGTTGAGTTAAAATGCTCATCAGAAGGTATGGGATGTTCACCAAATGAAATTATTTTGGAACAAGACATAGGGAGGTCCATTGAGGATTCTTGCAGAGGTGGAAGAAAATCAGAGGAAATCCAAGGGAGAATATGTGGAGAATTTAAGGAAAAAAAGATTAAAGAAATTAGAAAAATTCTCATACAAAATCTGAAAACAAAGTCAAGAGAAAATGAAAAAGAATGCCATGCTAAGACTAAGCTAAAAGTTTTAATTATAGGACAAGCAAGTTCTAGTGTTACTTACCTGTGAAAAGATTTCCTTTCCAATAAGTTTCCAAGGTCCTATAAGATAATAGAGAATTAAGTGATCAGACTTATGTGGAGTGAAACACCAGGAAGAAGGAAACAACAGAGAAAGATGCATGTGAATCTTTTGAAACCTTTACTTCTCAAGGGCTAAAACTACCAACAGTGTGTCAACACAGGCCTTCACCTACAGGGACAATGATGGCTGCAGGTGGGAGCTAAGGCAAAATGAACAATTCTTCCATGTTGGAAAATTTGAAGGATGACTAGAACATCACAGTGTTGAGCAAAGTGGTGAATTAAGTGAGGTGATTAAGTTTGGAGAATTTCTGCAGATGTACCGATCTGACAAAGCATGAGATAAAGATCAGGAAGATGGAAAACCTTTTAAACAGAAGGCTTATAAACTATCACCTTTTCATCGAGATGTTTTGAAGAAAGAAGTTGAATATTTGTTGCAGCATGGATTATGGGACCCAGTTCAAGTCATTATAGTTCTCCTTGTGTGTTAGTGTAGAAAAACAGATGGCTCATTTTAGGATGTGGCACTGATCTCACAGGAAACTAAATTCCATCAGTGTATTTGACAATTATCCCTTGCCTCTTATTGATCAATTCCTTGATAATATTTGGCAAGCCAAATTGTTCAAGAGAGACTTGTTGAAAGGATACTATCAAATTCCCTTAGATGAGAATGCTAAGTTGCTGTCAGCTTTCATTACTCCTTTTGGACTGTATCAATACACTGTTCTGCCGTTTGGTCGGATGAATGCACCTGCAACATACCATCGAGTGATGGATCAACTGCCAGGATCCACAGGAGTAGGTGTTTACCTTGATGACAATGTGATTTATTCTAATACATGGGAAGAACATCTGAAAGATTTTAAGGAAAGTGTTCAAGAAACTACAGGATGCAGGACTAACAATCAACTTACAAAAAAGTGAGTTTGGAAAGGCAACTGTTCAGTATCTAGGATTTGGAGCTGGAAAAGGCCTTCTTGCTCCTGTTGACACTAATGTAGAAGGTAACCATAAGGTTACCCGCCAACCCCACTGTGAGGAAACAACTACGAAGATTTTTGGGCATGGCTGGATTTTATCGCCGATTCTGTACAAATTTCTCAGCCATAGTAGCTCCCTCAACTGACTTAACCAGTCCGAAGACAAAGTTTGTTTGGACTCCAGAATGTCAAGAATCATTTGAGAAGGTTAAGCCATAATAACTTCAAGGCCAGTGCTTCGCTCAGACTTCAATAAAGTTTTATGTCTGATGCATCCAACTCTGGAACTGGCTGTGTTCTACTTCAAGAAGATGATGGCAGTATTCTGCGTCCAGTGTGTTTCATGTCTTCAAAGTTGAAAGAGCATCAGAAAAATTATTCTGCAATTGAAAAAGAATCATTACCATTAATCAGAGCACTGAAAAAAAGTTTTAGTGCATGAACAGGCAAGAATGAAAATGTAGTGCTGTCTGACCCCACAACCCTATCTCATTCATCAATAAGATGAAAATAACAATCAGACTGCCAGGTGGTCTTTATACCTGCAACTGTATAATGTAAGCGAAACACATTTTCAGGAAAGATAATGTCACAGCAGGTTATTTTATCAGTTGTGAATCGTTGATTCAAACCAAGGATAACTAATCTTCTGGGGAGAATTTATTGATGTACCTTGTAATATGTATAGCATTCCATAATTTTTGATATATTTACTATTCTAGTTATAACGTGTTCATTGTAATAATAATAATTTGTTGAAATATCGTATACAGTGTGATGTCAGATCTCAAAAGGAGTTAGATGATTTAGATAACCCAACACAGTAATTTAAATTAGTAATACGTTTTAATAATAACGCAGGATGATCACCATTTTGTCTCAAGCAACATGTGTGCTCTGTGCTAAGTGATTTTCATATGTCATGTTTTGATTCAGTTGTCATTGCGAAAGATAATGTATTAACAAGCGAAGGAATGGCAACCGAGTTGTGTAAGGTTTTGTCTCGTACGAGAAAGGCGAATGATTTTCACAGTGTTTCATGTGCTGTTCTGAAAACCAACTCTGGTTCTTCGTCTTGTTTTGAAAGCGTGCTGTTGTGACTATCCAGGTGTTGACTGTTTTGATCGTATTGAAGTTTCGTTAACCTTCATCCCTTAATTTTCTAGCGAAGACATTGTACCTTTTGAAATATAAATACATGTCTCAAGTCCCGGTCGATTCGTCATGTTCTGTAATACTGCATTGCTATGATCCGTATTTTTCCTAACGTGCTGGTGTTGGCTAACATGTTTTCCTCTGGTAATGACAAGATCTAGTTGTTTCATTTCTTGCTGGAATCAAAGTTTGTTCATTCTGGCTCAGAGACCGTTAAGTGTGAAAAGAAGGAAATTATTAATGTAAAATATCTGTGAGGGTCACTGGTATTAATCTTAGCTTTGGAGATCTGAACATAAGAAAAGTGTGTAACAGCACCCAACAAAAAAATGCGCTTTGTGAATCTCAAGCACCTGTATTTCAGGTGATTTTGCAAAAGTTTCCACAAGCTTGTGTTAGGTAAAGTGAACCTTACTTGTTATGACCATGGTATAATAAGGTCTATTGAGAGAATTTTTGCCTTAATGAAATTATTATTGCTAAATCTTTTGTGTATTTTTGTGTGTTCTTGTGTTTGCAATCTCTTGATTTTCACATTTTATATTGTGGTGATTTAACATTTATTTACTTAGCATTTTAAATATTTCTTGATAATTTAACATAGCATACTTGATTTAATTACACGTTTACTAAGATTTGCTTTTCAAATCTTGATAGTTTAAATTTTGTTTGACTGATTTAATTTCTTGATGCATTAACCTTTGTAATTTAACTCAAGAATTAATTACATTTTATGTCGTTCAAAGTAATAGTAAATTTTTCAGATTATGAATTCCAGTTATAAATTTTTAAATTTAAAATAAATTTTTGTATTTTAATGTTTAAAAAAGTGTTTTGTTTTTGTCACCAGTGAATGAATTAAATACATGCATAAGGCAAAGTGATAAACATGTTTTGTTCTTTAGTTTTGCTAAGTGAATTAAGGCAGGGAAACAGTTAAAGTTGTTTTGATGGGTGATGCCCTTTTGCTCTAGCATATATCTTGTTTAATTATTGATACCTCACCTTGTTTTTTGATAAACTTAGTTTGATTTTCATGATTAATAAACTTTAAGGGATCACTATGTACCTTTAGAGTACTCAGTGATAATTTTTTTGTATGAGAGTTCGGGTATCTGGCTGAAGCAAAGGTAAATTTTGAATTCTGTGATTAGTTGTGCCAATAATAACTTGAGTAAACTTTGTATTATATATATATATATATATATATATATATATATATATATATATATATATATATATATATATATATATATATACAGTATATATATATACACTTAAGGCTAAAAACAGCGAGGCCCATTTGAAAAAATGCCTGGTCATCTCTTTAAAAATACAGATATCAAAGGCTGAAAATTTCACTTATTGGAAATAAAAGGCAAATTTAATAATAAAAAAAAAACCGGAATCACTGATCTTGATAGAAAGTGCACTAGCGGATGTCGTGGTGTTTGCCCATCTGCCTTTCATCTCAACAAGATTGGCTGAAACATGAATCATAAAAACAGGTGACAAACTGGTATCCAATAAACGGAAACAGAACACTCAAGGTTAAGTGAGAGTAGGGTTAGCAACTGCGCAAACTGCCTCTTTTTCAATTAATCAAAGGAGTGGAAAAAACCGCCCATACTTTAAGAAATCCTTCTGAACACCAGTCATTAAAATAAAAAAAATTAGCAGGACGATGAAAATAAGACAATGTTACGAAATTTCCATCTTCTAAGAAGTCGATTTATACACCTAAATTATTCTATTCTACATAGATAGCTTTAGAAGTTCTAGCCTCCACAAAGGTAATCGAAATGAAAAGTTTGATTTCGTGATCATTCTAAAACTGCAAGGAGCGAATAGAGCAAGTATATTTTGAGATGAAAGTTGAAGGACAAAGATATAAACACACAGACTATATATATGTACACACACACACACACACACACACACACATATATATATATATATATATATATATATATATATATATATATATATATATATATTATACACACATATGTGCATGTGTGTATAATGTTACGTGTGTAATTTTCATACACGGAAAATAATAAATATGCAGATAGGTAGAAATGTTGAACTACTCATTAAATAACATACGATAAAAGTTCGAGGCCTTCACCAACCAAAATTCCGAATATAAAAAGGGGAAGTCATTATTTCTGAGTTAAAATGAATGAAAAAATACAGCCTAGCTTCTCCCGTTATCAATCTTTAAATTAAAGGAAATCATTTATGTATTTCTCCGAACTTCACATCTAACCTTTTATGTACACAATGAAAATGGTAGGCTATACAAGCAAGCACTAATGATTAAGTTACCGTGGTCCTGTAAATCGAATAACAAGGAGTAGCTTTTGCAAAATTCGATATCATGAAGTGACAGTTAAATTCAGTGTCCCTCCACAGGGGTTCATCCTTAATTCAGCAGCTGAAAGATGAACGCACAGTTAGGCCTACGGCTGCTTTGTTTTTTCTGGAGCCATCCCACACACACACACACACATATGTATATATATATATGTGTGTGTGTGTGTGTCAAAATTTGTGTTCCTTTTATTCCTATATAATCCATAAGCATAAGGTAGGTAGAACGTCCAAAACTGAGCAAGGTCAGGTCGCTTTTATAAACAGGAGAAAATAGTACATATGCAAGATTAAAAGACGAACCCTCAAGAATTTGTGAAACACTAGAGGGATAGGGCTACATTCTTTTAACGTGAAGGTATAAAATTCTATTTAAATGACACGATTAAATAATCATCAACACAATAACAAATCATCTACTAAAAAATCTCCAGGTGCAAAGACCTTACAACGAAGTTAAGCAAATCCACCACTGATATGAAACAAAAGTTATAAATTGGAACCAATCCAAAATATTGTGAGAATGAGCGTTCCCGGATTCGGGAGCAATGGTCTATTATAGAATTATGCAACTTACCTACGGATGTTTAAGAGCTGTTAAAAAAGTCAATGCAAATAATATACCAAAATTCAAAACTTGTGGAACAAAGACCAATCATACCAAGAACAGCTGTTGTCTCATCTCAACAACTTCTAAGCTATCCATGTCTACATTTAATATGTTTAGTTGACACTTTATCAAATGGAAGTCATCCACAGTCCTAGAGGTCCTGATAATAAATAGTAAATGCACAGCTCAGATGAAACTGCATATCAAAATCTGACGAACAAGATCGATAAAACTATAGAAGAAAAGTATATTTCTTCATAATGCATTCCTAAGCCGTCCATAATGCATGTATCAACACAAAAATTTTCTTGACAACAAAACTGTTGTATGTATCGTGTGTGTTCATTTTTGGCTTTCATTTTTTCTTATACAGTTACTCTACTATTCAAGTGTCTTCATTTCTAAAATGAAACCCTAGTCTTCTTCGCTTCGAATACGCGTGAGTGCAGAGAGAGAGAATCAATATCTATGCTCTTCCATTTTTTATTATGGATTAGAGAAGGCATCAGCAGTAACATGAAAAAAAATTATATTCTGTTTTTGAGATGAAAGTTGAATAACAAAGATATATATATATATATATATATATATATATATATATATATATATATATATATATATATATATATATATATATGTGTATGTGTATGTCCACATATATATATATGTATATATTTTAATATCACAGGTAAATACAAGTATATATAAAACATAACGAAGTGGGTATTTGCACAAGGAGGTGAAAATAACAATGTGGCATTTGCACCCGGAGGTGAAAATAACATTGCATTATTTGCACCCGAAAATTTGTTTCCACAATGACATACTTGACGATGAAAGGCGTTATCATCAATTTCTCAGCAAATGCACAGTGGTGGAACATGGTACCGAGGAAAGTGACTTAAAAGAACTGTATGACATGTTCACTGAACATGCAGTTGCAAAAATGTTGGAAAATCACAAAACACCATCGGATGCTGCATCAAAAGTCAATTGCTTGCAAGAAGGTGTATTAACTGTAAAAGTCAACAAATCCTACCATACAGTAACTATAGAAGAATTAGAATATGCTTGTACATGTATTTTCCATTCCCGATATCAACTGCCTTGTCGTCATATTGTAGCTTTAGTTCGTTATCAGAATGAAGACATCAAAAGGCTTGCATCAAACTCCCGTTGGCAAAAATGTAACTCTGTCATCCCACACCAAACCTCTTTAAGCCAAAGTTCACTTCGTAACTACGATTCAGGACCCCCCTTCGTCACCAAATTATGACCATGTCCCCCATTCATCAGTACTTGGCACGAAATCGTTAGAAAAAGCACTGCCTGTCCAAGATGAGACCTTAACCATCCCTCAACAAATGCGAAAAGTTAACGCTCATCTCCCTGTTGCATAGTGTCGAGGTTGACCAAAGGAATAAAAAACGGAAGACCAACAGCAAACTTGGTGAAAGCAGGAGAGCCAAGAAATCAGCAAGGTTTTATCCAAATATGCGATAAAAATGAATAAAAGACGTATATCTCTTTTTAATGCAAATGGAATAAAACGCTATCCTGTGTGAACTAATTGCAACATGATTCTTTCATTTTAATCACTGTTTTATTATCCCATTGCCATAAAAAATGGAATGTGCATTTTAGCAAACTACATAAGATCTTTTTAATGAGTTTCATTAAGATTCTAATATATGCAACAGTCGAGACGTACTGAATTTACGAAAGACCAAGAGTCAAGACATGGTTCAGATCTCCTGGTGCAAATAACATTGTTATTATCACCCCCGGGTGCAAATACCATTGCGTTATTTTCAACTCCGGGTGCAAATACCACGTCCAAAACATAAACTATCGTTTAACATCGAATTCACTATACCTTGGGAATAACTTACACCCATGTAAATTATAACTGATAAGTGCTGCTGCCCCTTCTAGGATTCGAACCTGGGCCTTTGGTTTAGATAAAACGACAGACAGCCGACTTTTACCACTCGGCTATCAAGACAAATGCAAGTTGAAATTAACTTTGCTGTAGACATTCCTGTAGAATTCAGCTTCTGGACTTAGAATCGTTATCAACTCGTCCCCACCATGACAGCTGTTTGATAAGTTTGTAAAACTTTTTTATATCATTTATGAATTTTTTCTCTAATGCACTCGTGACAGTTTTACATTAACATACAGTAAGAAACAAATATCGTTTAATATCTAATTCACTCTTCCGTAGGAATAACTTACGACCAAAGGGAACTATATAGCAGTACGTTCAAGAAAGCAAAACAAAAATAGAAGGTCAAAATCTCAAAATTTTGTATTTTACTGTAAATATACATATTAGCCACAAATACACCACGGAAGATGGATGAATGTACTGTGCATCAAGAAAAACAACGATAATGATCTTTCTAATCAAGCCTTTCCAACGATAGAGATTACAGCTACTTTTTCTGCAACTGTGCAGTACAGCATGCGATCCGTATTTTTAACGGAGTACGCTAGTATATTATTCAATATTATTATGCTTGTAAAAGTATATCACACAGCCAGTATCTCTACTTCATTCTTCCAACCAGATGCTTTTTTTTTTTTTTAATAAGGCCGATGGTACAGGCCGATGGCACGGCCGGGCAACCTAGTAGCCTACTCTCTTCCAGCCTACACCCGAATCGACTGAATACTCGTTCCTCTGAAAAACTGAATCTTCATTTTTTTCACACGGACATGCCAGACCCGGTGAGAGATAGCTTCCTACTGAGCACTGTCACCTTTCCCTGTGCAACGTAACGCTTAACAGTGCTTCCCAGTCACATTTACGCTTGAAAGTCACTGCGCTCAATGGCAATTCTTTGTCATGACTTCCAAACTTTCAAATTGCCTTACCTGCATTATTCTCTAAGTCCTAAGACCTTTATAGTGTAAGAGAGGTTGCACTCTTTTCACATTAGGAGCCATGTTTTGCCGTCAGACCGCAAAAACATCTTCCAAAATACCCGCATGAAAGGTTCCTTAATCAAATTCAAGTATACCGTGCATTACATCGTTGATATGCAGAATAAGAGGCAAAATTAATCTGACTCGAAAACAAAGTGAGATATTCTGTAGAAAATTATATCTAAATAGTTAGGTAGACGATGCCAAAACGTCAGCCTCTACATCAGCCAGTTTTTAGAAGCCATCACTTTTGGCAAACCTAATGTAGTCTCTTGGTGAACAGAAAACTTCTAAAATAAATGTAACAAATGACAAAAATAAACTTCACCGAAAGATGAAAGTCTAATGGAACGCACTTCCAGAGTCAGTCATCAACACTGCTGGTAAGCAATCAGTACGGGAATAAAGATTTCTAAGTGCTCAAAAATTACTTTATATTTGGATAATAAATAAGAATTAGAAGGATTTGAAACACGATGCCTACTAACTGGAAAATTTTTCATTCAAATCATTCAAATTACTCTAAAGAACTCCCTTCAAAACAATAACAATTCTTAGAAAAAGAAATATTCACTCTAATGAACCGAAGATCTACATTTCAAATATGAAAAAATAAGAATCACTGGACAACCATACCCCGGGGAAAGTTTCCAAGAAGCGCACAGACGAGTTCTTTCCTTGCATATCAAACGAAACTGCCATTCCTAGGTACTATGCGAGCCGGGCTGATGTTAAGCTCACACTTGGGAGCAAACGTGAGCGATGCAATCCTCCCAAGCTTCATGAATGTAGGAGCATAAGGACATACCGATGAACTTACAATATCGGACTTTCCAGGGACAAGGCCATTGCCGACGCGGGGAGGCTTGGACGCCAGTTTACCCTTCGTCTTTTGCTCGTGTTCCCATTCCACAATCTGTACTTTTCTTGACATTCAAAACATTTTCATCATCAAGTAAACCTATGATCTTAGAGTAACTGATGCATGACCGTCACAAGGACTTCAACATAAGGGTAGTTCTAGATCACTGCTAAGATTCAGATTCTGAAGATAGTGACTTTGTTGAGCATGTGTGAATGTATAAGAAATAAAAATCTATCATTCTTAAAGCCTTGAAACAAAAGAAACAAGGAAAATGCACTCATTCATTTCGTGACTTTAAAATGATGAAATCAAAAGTAAAGTAAAAATTATTGTTTCCTACTTAGCTTAACGAAAGAAACATAATACACTCCATTCAATTCTACTTTAAATTACAATAAAATTACTGGTAAAAAAGGAAAGAGGAATTACAGCGAAAACGTAGGAAGGATAAGAATAGGAGAAAAGACAAGGAGAAGAAAAAGTTGACGAAGAAGAAAAGGAGAAGGAATACAGAAGATCGATCAATGGGCGCTACGCCTCACTCCCTCCATTCATAAAGGCTCTCCCTCCCCCCACCAGACACTATCTCTTGGAAAGGGAGGTGGAAAAGAAAAAGGGGAGGGGTGGGGGTTTACTTCCTAGGAAAGAAGGAATGGCAAAAGAGAGGGAAAAAAAAAGCGATCGAACCAAAATGACAGGACTTCGGCGGGGGGTGGGGGAAAGAACATTACGGAACCACAGTAAATTTCAATTATTGAAACTTGAAAAGGAAGCTTTCAGTTATGCTTAATACAGGAAACTAAAAACTTACTCTTTTTCTCTCCCTGTCCAGGTATGTTTCAACATGCGCACACAGAACGTACATAAAAAAACTGGCGTAAATTGCAAATTAAAATTACTACAATGGAAAATATATTTCATGATGAAATTGGAACTATAAACATAGTTCTCAATTACCATCAGATATTTTCTTAAACTTACATTCTCAGGAAAATAACACCTACCCTACAGAAAAGGACCGCATCTCAAGTTTCCTCAGATTAGAGGGGTTTTCAATACCATTCGTTTATATATTATGTTTTCCTTAAGTGACTGGAGCATATGTGCCCCAATTCACTGCTCCTGGATGAACGGATTTTCGACATTTAGTTGACTCAGGTCAGTGTCAATGTAACCAAATTTTGAGTTGCGCTATAGCTTTCTGACCACTACATTCCATTTGCTTGACTATGCGTGTATATTACCAGGACGACCAGGAAGATGAAACAAAGAATCGAATATAATACAGATTGTGTAAGAATCGAAGCGCTTGATATTTATATATATTTGGGAGTGAATGTAATGGATGGTGGTAGGATGAGAGAAGAGGTGAATCATAGTATTTGTAATGCAAGAATTGTCTCTGGAATCCAAAAGTGGGAATATATGAAGGGAATGTTGAGCCAGTTCGTCTTGAAAACAGTAAAGTGTGGACGTTGAATGTGAATGAAAGAAAAAAAGTGAAGCTTTGTAGTTTGTCATGAAAAGACCATGTTGGTAGAGAAATGAGGAGATACCCAGAATGAGTTCATAAAAGAATAGCATAGTTGGAAGGATGAATTATATCTTAGATTGTTTGGAAAACTGGATGATGATAAGAGTCTAAAAGAGCGTTTATTCAGAAGTGTTTTGAGGAAGGAGAGGAAGATCTTGAAAGAGTTTATAGATGGCGAAAGATGTATTGAAAAGGAAGGACATTTATATCCATTGTGTTGTTTTCAGTCAAGGGTAACGGTTGAATATGTTTATATATATATATATATATATATATATATATATATATATATATATATATATATATATATATATAATATATATATATATATATATATATATATATATATATATATACAGTATATTATATATATACATACATATATATATATATTTATATATGTATATATATGTGTATATATTACATACACACACACATATATATATATATATATATATATATATATATATATATATATACATATATATATATATATATATATATATATATATATAATACACACACATATATATATAAACATATTCCTTCATTACCCTTGACTGAAAACAGCACGATGGATATAAATGTCCTTCCTTTCCAATACATCTTTCGCCATCTATAAACTCTTTCAAGATCTTCCTCTCCTTCCTCAAAACACTTCTGAATAAACACTATTTTAGTCTCTTATCATCATCCACTTTTCCAAACAATCTAAAGTATAATTCATCGTTCCAACTATGCTATCCTTTTATGAACTCATTCTGGGTATCTCCTCAGTTCTCTACCAACATGGTCTTTTCATGACATAGGCTAAACTACGTAGTTTCACCTTTTTTTCTTTTTTCTTTCATTCACTTCCAGCATCCACACTTTACTGTTTTCAAGAAGAATAGGCTCAACATTCCCTTCATATATTCCCACTTTTGGATTCCATAGACAATTCTTGCATCGCATATACTGTGATTCACCTCTTCTCTCACCCTATCATCCATTACATTTACTCCCAAGTACATACAAAATATCAGGCGCTTAGATTATTTCACAATCTAAATTATATTCGATTTTTGTTTCATCTTCCTGGTTTCCATTTACCCACAAGACCTTACTCTTGCTCATATTTGCTTTCGACTTTCTTCTTTCCTACAAACTTTCAAACTCATTTACTAATTCTCGCAGTTTCTTTTTACTCTCTCTAATCAGCACTCAATCATCTGAACTAACCACTTTATATATATATATACATATATATATATATATATATATATATATATATATATATATATATATATATATGAATAATATACACACATATATATGTATATATATTATATATGTTTATGTATATATATACATATATATGCGTACAACATATAATTATATATGATCTCCTTTCATTTCAGTTCCTGTCTTCTTTGCTCTATTTCCCATCCCAATATATGAATGATAACATGACTAACAATACTGAAGAAAATTCCCACAATCAACAACTCTCACATGTAGCGTAGTTAAAAAAAATGAAGAGTCAAAACTCATAATAAAAAAAGTAAAACACTGATTGAAGTGACGGAAATTTCATCATTTATCTTAATTGTCTGCCATATCCTATGCGTGACAAAACATAATGAGACTATTTCATACAAAATTTGCTGAATGCATCGTTTCCTCCAGTATGGCTTACAGAAATATGTAATACAAAAAATTAACACGGAATGTTTTCGAAAAAGTCACTTAAGCAAACAAAATGCATATTCTCTACCAATAAGGGAGTAACCACCAGTAACAAGAAAAAACTAAGAACCACATTTCCACATCAAAATTGTTTACAAAAACTCAAAGTGCTAACACAAGAAAATAAAAGAATCAGGCCATTATTATCAACATAAAGGATAAGACTCTACAATACTACAGGAATAAAATTGCTGACAACACAAATGGATAATAAATACATAAAACACTAGCAGACAAAGTACCCAGTTCATGACATCAAAAAATATGATAAAGAATAAAGACAATCAGAATAAGATCCGAGGCGTTTGTATCACAAGAAAAAGCTAACATAATGGAAAACCAGTATGAAACAGAGTCTGGCATTACTATGATAAGCTAAAGATTCGTTGCTGGCACGAAGAAAAAAGGCAAAAATTTTCTTAGCGATTGCAAGAATATGAATATCTGTGGTGGCATCCGTGAAAAAATGCTAACAATATTTTTAACAATTAAAAGAATTGGAACCAATGTACTACTATCAAGACTGTAATAATGAAAAATATTTTAGGGCAATAGAGCAGTTTGAAACAAGGGAAGTAACTACAAGACAAAAATTACTGCAATCAATCCAAAATTACAATAAACCAAGGTTCAGCTTATATGAATTAACGGCTAAGCAAGTGAAGGGTTAACATCAACAGAAAATGCTAAAAAACAAGACAAACAAATATTGGCACTGAATAAGGTGTTATGTGAATAAGTGAATGGACGATAAAAAAAACATTAGCTTCTAAAAATACGAAAGATCAAATCAAAACGATGGGAGATAGACATACACACAACTACCAAAAAGAAAGGTGATGAAGGTATAAAAGTAACAATAATAATCAACAGCAAAGTAATGTATCATTTTTAGTTGTGAAAATATATATATATATATATATATATATATATATATATATATATATATATATATATATATATATATATATATATATATATCTTTACATAACTCTATCTTTCTATGTATAATATTAGTGTATATATAATATCTATAACTATCTTTCTATACATATTATGTATATATATATTTATATATATATATATATATTTATATATATATATATAGATATGAGAAGAGAGAGAAGAGAAATAATAATCCCAGTTAAAACTAAATGCTTGTTTTTCCAACAAAAGGACGGTCATGCCTTTTAAATGCAGTCAACAGTTTACATGGTGACTAAAGTATGACATTCTAATATTCATTTTTAGCAAAACTGCCAAAAGTATTAGAATTAATTAACAGATTGTTTTCAATCTAATCGCTAAATCAAGTTTAGCACTCAACGACAGAGCCGTTGAAAAAATTAGGACACTTACTTCTAGACTGTTTTTCAGAACACTTAAGACAGACCTCATTCGCAATATATGCAAACGTGAGTAAAACATCTATAATCTGTAGGTATTGTGCTAGATGGAGAGTTATGAACAAGTCAGCTGACGCAGTACCCTTGCTTAAGTTCTACACTGCAGTAAGGTTTTTAAAAATGCTACTGCTTTATAGTGCATAACTATGATCAGATGTTCAATTACTGAAGATTTGTCAATACTGCTCCGAAGTTATCCATTGTTCCAATTTGACTACTGTTATCCTCAAATTACTTCCTTAAAATTATGCTTATAATAATATGGAGATAGACAAGAAACTATTACCCGGCAACAACTTTATACACAACTGCAAAATTGCCATCTCCATAAACAAAACAATGCATCATATTTTTAACGCGTCAGAGAACCACAGAACTATCGCAATATGGTTCAATAATAAAATCGTAAACATAAACGTGCTATTGGGACAGTAAACTATCCCCAAAGAACCTGAAGTTCCAAACTACATGGACCCACAAACTTTCGTGTTAAAATGAATAGTATACAATATAGTGTCTATAAGAAAAACACAACCTCACAAGAAGTTTTTCTATAGATGGCTTCACATGTAAATCAGACAAAAACGTTATTTTGAGGTTTGAGGTTCAAATATATTCCTTTACAAGGTGCCAAGAGCTCGTCACCATCGTATCAGTTTCATCAGCTTATATGACAAGCACTGTCAGACTCACGCTATATTATGTTCTCTAAGCAATGGTACAAGTTGAACTGAGCAAAAACAAATTAAAGTTGAAATAATAACCACATGCTGCTATAAACGATTTATCCCTTTGCAACCTAAAATCCAAGAATACCCATATTATTTTATAACAATAACAAACCCAATTCTACAAAAAATCGTGAATAATTTCCGGACCTTTCACTGGGTGTTCCCATCGAAAAGGAAATAACATTTTACAAGTCATGGCATCAAGACTACTGTTGGCCGCCAGGAGTAATCAATTCTTCTCTCCCTCTTCTCTCTCGGCGATTGTGAGAGAGAGAGAGAAGAGAGAGAGAAGAGAGAGAGAGAGAGAGAGAGAGATGGAAAAACTGCAGTGGATTAACCAATTGTGCCGCGTATATGTAGCAGAAACTAGGATAGAGAGAAAGAGAGGGAGAGAGCCCACCACCCATTGTTGATCATATGAGAATTTGCATTTGTATAGGAGGCGGTGTCCGTCTTCCTGCACGCTATAAGGGACTCGACTTTGAGCCTCCTTCTGGACACATCTAGTCGCATGCGAGACTAACATGACCTCGTAAAAGACTCGACGATTCCGTTAGCCTTCTTTGCACACTATGATACAAGAATTTTCATGCCGGTCAAACTTGCAGCAACGAAACTTAAGCCACATTTACAGGGTTTCGGACGTGCCATAATCCCATTGTGACTTGATATTTTCATCGGTAGAATTCTTACAGCTTCATCTAAGGTTCTTGATAACAGCTTTATAATGTTGTTATGATACCAGTCTTCACAGAATTGGCAAAATATGTACGAGAATGGAAAAAGGAAAAATTCTGTGTTTACAGTACATAAAAAGTCATATGCAGTTTGTAATTCTGGCTTTCTAAACATCACTAGTCTTTCACTGTAGTTCGTTCGAGTCCGCGTAAATCGTTCTGAAAACATAGACTAATTCCAAAACTTCGATACAAATTACATTAAACTCTCATCAAGTATATAAACACGCATTTACACTGGATACACACTATTAAAGAACGTGTGGAAGGTATTTTAACATTTGGCAGCTTATCAGATCATCCTGACATTTGGTTGTAAGATAATTAAAATCGACTGTGAACCAGTTCCATCCGTGGCAGGACAGGGCATGGATTCCCTTCTTTTGCGTGATTCCAGTGGAATTGGATTCTATGCCAAACTGTAAGAAAACTAACATGACTTACAATGTTTGTTAATCTCCATGGAAAACCACTGGGCTAAACTCGATATCATTCATAACTCATATTTAGCCAGCTACATAACTTGGCCTAAATTAATTAATACGCAACAAAACGAGGCACCTTCGCCTTCTTCATAAAATTTTATTCACGAGCACAAAAAGAAAGATGTTTTGACCGATCCGATACATATTTTTCCCATTATTTTATTCTATTCTAATTAAACTTTTCCTAGTTTTGTCAGGAACATTTTATGACGAAAGTCAATATTCAAACTGGCATACTCATCAGCATATATACATAAAGCAAGTCGGTGTTAATCTGTACGCACACAAGTTTTAAAACAGCTTTTCCAAGGACTTTGCAATCTTACACATTTGTTCTAACAGTTTTATGAAATGCAAAAAGCGCCATATCATTTCGCAGTCTTTTATCGTGCAGTGTGAATGTTCGTTTGAAAATTATCATCATAAACTTTAGAAACATCACTCAAATATATCTGAATTTCAGAACACAAATGTACCTTAACCTGTCATACACATACACACCACGCACAATATATATATATATATATATATATATATATATATATATATATATATATATATATATATATATATATATATATATATATATATATATATATGTGTAGTAATGTGTAATAATAACAATATTTAATGTATATATATACATATATATATATATATATATATATATATATATATATATATATATATATATATATATATATATATATATATATATATATATATAAAATTTGTGTGCTTGCGTTTTGTTTTAAAGTTACTGGTGAAAGTATCAATCCACAACAATTTAATGGATTATTTTTTAATAAAAATGCATCAGCTTAATTTGGAAATTAGGAAAGGTAAATTTAGGAAATCAATTATGAACTGACATGTCAGTTTAATAAATCAGTTATAAAATATGTTAGTTTAGTAAATCAATTATGAAATGGTATGTCATAAGAGACTCCTCAAGATCTAGAATGCCGCAGTATTAATAGGTCCTAAAGAACCTAAGAGCACTAGGACTTAACTAAGGATTACACACTCGAGCGCACCCACACGTGCACACACACATACACACTGAGAACACTATGGTGTTGAAACGGCCGGTTCATACCCGTCCTTTAACATAATATCAAATGATCCCCGAACTCACACACATTCAAAATCGCATTAAAATGAATTGTGACCATATCAAACCTACTGAAAATTATATTGTGCCCAGTCCAAACACACACGCACACATAAACCCCCTCTTTTTCGGCCGCTCTTCTCACTTAAATGCCTGATGAGGGGTTGCAGGGGAAAGGAGGGAAAGGGAGGGAGGGAGGGAGGAAGGGACATATTTAAACATTTAGGACACAAAGGGAAGAAAGAAAGGGGCAGGATGGATTCATTCCATGAACAATAGCGCATAAATTACAACAAAAGGCACGTATCAGCGTCCGCGCACGCGCAAACACAGCCAAGTCATTATTTGCTAATATCACGTGTTCTTGGCTATACCTATGGATGCGCAGTTTTATTGGATTAAAAAAAACATATTTAGGGTATATAGTACAACATAATTCATGCAGGTCTTACGGTAAGTTTTCGGCATGAATGATATTGGAATTCTTGATGAATATACACATCCAAAATCGAAAAAGCTTCTCTTACTGAATACGGTAAACTCTTCAAATCTACCATTTTTTGCTGAACTTTTATGCTTTTATCCAATAACACCACAAAAATCCATCAGGAGTTAAAACACATACAACGTAGTTCAAGTCATCAATTGTTCCTAGGCAGTATTCTATATGGCTACACGCCTCGTATTTTATCGGTAAACCTTTCTTGCCAAGGTAATAGGAACCATGGTTTTCCCATCTTTTACCAAATTTTAGGAAACTTTCATTTCGACTTGGAAACTCACAGCAGACAGTTCTACAAATGTCTTGAAGAGAGTGACTTTGCTAAGCTTCTCCTCTTACTTTACACACCTTCTCGCTCAACATATTTATAATATTAAAATCTTTAATTCTAGAAAAATGAACTTTACAACACTTTCGCTCTCTGAGTAAGATATAAGTCAATGCTATAACTAACAAACCTCCTCCTCTTCCTCCTCCTCCTCCTTATGCTGTAGGCATAAGTATTACTATTCCCACTGTTCCTAAATTATCTATAATTAACATAATGGATATAATTTCCCATGAAATGCCATGTAAAAGCAAAGTTAATTCAGTCATTAAACAAACAAGCATCTGCAAAGTGAACAACATACAACTGAAGACCAATGATATAATTTTCACACTATAGTTAAGTCTGTCAATTAAAAAATACGAAGGAAAAAACGAAGAACTGCCTGAAAATTTTCACCTACATTTATTAATAAAAACGGAGAAAAAAAGGTTTCTGCCTCTAGGTTCTTATCAGAAAAAAAGCCTCTCAATAGCCGAAGTTAATTTGTTAAAAAGAGGTAAAAACCTATGCTGCACGAAAGTTGGAAAATCCAGGGAAGCCGACAAGTAAAGACAGCAGACGTGTGGCTACGACGTGACACAGAGCATACACACACGCGCGCGCACACACACGCACACATACACACTGGTTGAAGAAATGTCGACTCTGACATTTCCATATTCCTGTTAAAATCATACTCATTTGTGAGGCCGTTCAGACGCCCTTTGTTCGAATCATTTATGGGTATTGAAGTCTTGTGAAAGGAGGGACTGACTGCAGAATAGCGTTCGCCATGCTGTTTACAAATACTTCACATGTAACACACTTTCCCAGTGGCGAGCGTTCCTTCTCTCACGCTATCGTTCAAACGTCGCCGGCCGAGAGGAGGGACACCCGCGCTGCCGCCGATGCAAGATGTGCCAAAGATTTTGACGTAAGTCGAATCGTCAAGTCAGATGGAAGTAACATTCAATGTGACTAATTAACCAGTGCATCTATATTCATATCAAACATCAACACATAAAGGGTGTAACCCCGGATGAGGAGCAGGCGACTTTGACTCTTGGGTCAGGGGCCACTGGAGACGACATTTGCGGATACGCCGCCAGGCTATAATCCTTTTGGAGGAGTGGTATACATAAAATAGGTGTTCCTAATAGAGAACTTGTCTATTCACTTGCCAGCTTCGCCTGGCGAGGTTTCGTCTAGGATTGCTCTCTTTGGTGGCTTTCTTACTTACAAACCAAGATCTCCGAGGTCGTCAAGACGCCTGCTTATTTTGCCTGCTAACTTTACATTCATTCCTCCCCACTCTCCGCCAACACTGGCAGTCGCTTTCACTGCATGGTAAGCTCGTTCTTCTAATGGGGCCTCCCTTTTTCAATCAGTGGACACTTTCTCTCTCTCAGAAGGTTCTTTCGTCTTTTGGGAATTTACATATTTTTTCTCTCTCTCTCTCTCTCTCTCTCTCTCTCTCTCTCTCTCTCTCTCTCTCTCTCTCTCTCTCTCTCTCTCATGTTTCCTAAAAGAAAACAGATCATTGTAATATTTCTTATAAAACACCATCACTTAATTGTAAAACATATTTGAAAATATAATAAAAGTACGAAATGAAATGTGAAGAAGACCTAAAAGAGGTGATGTCAAAAATGATCGGGTCTTACAAACGAAGGATGACGTAAAAGTGCTTCAGAAAATTTACCAAAACTTGTGCTTTCTCATTATTAACATGTTACTACTGCGACATCTACTAATGATACCACTTATAATAATAAGGCTACTACTACTAACACTACAACTAATAATAATAATACTAGAGAAGATTTTTCATTTACACTAGCCACTCCGATAACTCCAGTTTTAAACTTATTGACTTTCAATGTTAAGTGACCTGCTTTTCGACAGAAATGCATTTTTTTTTTTTTTACGCCTTTACACATGAAAATATTGACTGTTAAAATACTGGAAAGATGTACAGTACCGCCAGAAAATATGAAAATATAAGAGAGAGTCGAAACAAGACAAGGCCTACGGTCAAAAAGGACGGCAAAATAACCAAGGGTCGACACGGCGAATACCAACCGTGGGGTCACTGGGGGGAGGATGGCCCCAGCCTGGACGCAGCATGACTAAATGTCGTGTAACCTATCTTGCTGCACACAGAAAAATTGATATATGGGTGCACACGGCGTTCTGTATAGCACGACTAATAATCAAACTAGCAGACAGAGAGGAATCTGACCCTATTTTCGAGAAAACATTGGTTTGTATCGAAAGTGCCTATTTATTTGTTATGATCATAATCACAATGTGTTGCAAATTTCATGTCTTTATCTCAGAAGTTGTTCAGAGGTCAAAGTTTCGAGAATAAGAATAAGGATTGAAGTATTAATCCATAAACTACCGAAACGACGGAAATCTTCGGAGGCAGATATACAGTACTGCAAACCAACTCTACGTACTGTACAATGAAGATAATGAAAAGGAATCCAATCAATGTTGTTTTGCCTAACCAAAGAGCATTTTTTTTAATCCTTTGTTGGAGGTTGTGGAGCTGCGGTGACACACGTGGACCCTTATTGCACCTTTCGTTTCACTATTACATTCTGTTTACCTTGGCAATTCCAAAACTATCTTCTGCATCGCTGAAGTTATTCAAAGTCAAATTTCGGATAAGACTAAAATCGGAATAATTGTACAATTATAAGAATGATAACAAAGCAATTCCAGAGTAGGTTTTGTTAGGAAGATGGTGATAATATTAATATATTATGTAATCATAAAATACTGCGTTACAGTAAGTGCTATATCATTACTGTAAAATAAGTAACACTAACAGGCGTCACATTTCCAGAAAAGGATCTTGTGAAGGGCAATCTGATATAACAAACTTCACAAGGGTGATAACCGGTTGCTGTCTATCCATATTCTGAAAATATTGGTTCTGCAAATAATGACCGATCTTATCCAAGCATTTTAGGAATACGCGTCCAACAAAATGATGAATTAACTGTTTAAACGAAATTTAATAAGACTTATCCCCGTCTTACTCGCCATGCGAGGCGAAGGTTGATCGAGGCAAAAAAGTGAAAAGAATATTCATGTGTTCATTTCTTACGATCCCTAAGAACTTCAATACAATCGTCTACATAATTCAGTGCAATATCCTTCTGTAATGATCATCACTTTCCTAACACCAGATCCGAATCTGGATTGCCACCACATCCTTAAGGGTAGCTCTTTGAATCATGATCCATTAACAAAAAGTTTAAAGAAAATTAGTACTATGATTCATTACCAGAATTCTATGGACTGGGAGTCCGCCTTGTCTTTCTTTTCCCTAAATGTTTCATGAAATCCCGAAGTTATTTCTAGCATAATCATGACAATTTCGTTATTTTACTACTAGTCAGGTAAACACATGAATAGGTTTTCTAAATGTGGTCAATACATCAAGTTTTTACTTGCAAAACAGTCCGTCAACAGGTATTTCTCAATCAGGAATATACATGTGTATTATTCTTCTTAAATAGAAAGATTCAAGTATTGTATTACCTAGAGTTTAGCCATTTATCATCCTTTCTCTACTGATGGATTGTACTAATAATAATGGAAAACTGGTGACTTGAAGACAATCTATATCACAGATTTGGAAGGTTATTTGAACATTAACAGTACTTACGCACCATCTAATTGGGGTTACTTAACGGATTATAAATTGCATATTACAGCCACAACATCACTAAGGCATATTTGAAAAGAAAAACAAGCTCTGCAATAGATTCAAGTTACTAAATCCAACTCGCGCTCTCTCTCTCTCTCTCTCTCTCTCTCTCTCTCTCTCTCTCTCTCTCTCTCTGTCAGGCATAAAAATAAGTACTTTACATAATAAGAAGGACAGTGTTCCCAATATTACTGAATGCACCTAAAAGGACTGAATGATGATGAGTTTATTGACTACTGATTCATAATGAAAATACATAATGTAACATTTAAATTACGGAGGAATCAATCATTACACGTTCTTGGTAAGAAATACCACCGTTTCATTTCAAAAACCACGAGCTGGCCTGATGGTGGATGATTTTTTTGCCTCAAAAGTATATATGAATGATGATGACGATGAAAACGATAATGATGATGATTATTATTATTAGTACTATTATTCAAAATTCCTAACTCTTCTATGGAGAAGGTAGAAACCCATTTCACCTATTTAGCAGAGGTCAAAAATTATCACAGGTAAACTAACAACAGCTCTTTCTACGCTCAAGATTGAGCACTTGCTTCTGATGACTGGATTATTTTAGGTTACTCGGGATTTACGGACTGCCAACTTTTTTTTTCTTACGACAGTTGACGAGATCAGATTACAGATGTAATCTACGCAATGTCTGACTCCTGACAACAGTATCAGCTTCCCTTATTTGTGATTCCTTATTTTACAGAACTGAACCACTTCATATATATTTTTTAGTTACAGAAGTTAATTTATATTTATCACAGTAATATTAATATTTTTTTCCTTAAAACACTTTTGAATTTTGTGATTACTATAAAGAGCCTATCATCATTTCGTTACAATTCTTTTACAAAAATATTCTTGGGAATTAATCTTCATAGTTTACATTATATCAATAACAATAATGATAACAAAATAAAGAGAGTATCTCTAGGTCTGTATCTTTATTAAAGTGACCCTTTTTAATATTATATTATATAACACGATTTGGGGCCCCTGGGTTGCCCGGGAACCAAAATTTCATGATAATAACTAATGATACCGTGAGAGCAGTGATTTCCGTAGATCTTCCTTAAGAATTTCAAATATCAATCATAATACCTATACGATAGGTAAATGGTATCAGTATGCTTACATGAGCGTTAAATTCCTTCTAAACTGAAAGGCCGAATTACAAAAATAATAATGATCAATTTCAGTTCCTGCTACCTGTACACGAAAAAATCATCATAACAACAAATTGGTTAATTTTTCACGACGTTTTCGTTTTTCAGTGTCACTTCATGAAACAGACTGATCATAAGGTTTAAAAATTAGAAGTAAACGATAAGAAAAAATACCGTTCGCACTGTATTCATATAGCATTATTTTTAAACATTAAGAATGAAAAAACCGGTACATTTAAAATACTAGATGCCAAATATTTCCTAAACTTTCATAGACATTTGTCTGTCACTACAAATGCCAGTTTTCAGTATGAACTACAGCTGCAGCATGCAGACCACAAACAAAATTTAAATAAAAAACACAAAAAGCAAAAATACGAACTTTGGAATATTTATGACACCATACCTTTCCTTATTAACTGGTCTGCCAATTTGTAACTATCTACGCCTACAACAAAATTTTAAAAATACGAATAAAAAAAAACTAAATTGATAAACAAAATGACAGAATCTACAAATTTACTAACCAAAAAATCATCTTCTTCCACAGTATTATGGAATCAAGCAATGAAAGACGGGTTTGATATCAGAGTTTTCATTTCCTCTAATCTTCTAAAAGAAGGCACTGGCGGAAGATGGGCATAACGGTGTGGCAAGGTTTTTGCTTGAGCCGGGCCGCCACTTGGCATTTTTACCGAGGTCTTTGCATGCAATGCATCGATCTGCTCTGCGTTGCAGTTATTCGCACTTGGTAACAAACCCTAACCGCCAGAAATGTAATTACGTATTTACTTCTTAAATAGCTATACTCATCTTATTAAAGGAAGAGGAAAACCTCAGTGCATACTAACAAAACATATACCGTAAGTGTCATAAAGTAAAACATATGATGCCATTTATATAGGAATGGCAAATGAAAAACAACAATCACTATCTATTTTCATACCAACAGATTGAGAAATAATAGTAAGAACCAATTTTTAAAATATGTCAACAAGTCCAAATCTGATTCTGTTTGGCGCACTGTCTAGTATGAAGACCAATCAAATTTCTGGTAATCTTCAGTCCTGAAAACCGTCAGGATGACAATTGAGGAAAATCCTAGTGATAACAGAAAGCATTACATATATATATATATATATATATATATATATATATATATATATATATATATATATATATATATATATATATATATATATATATATATATATATATAAATATATATACATATACACATACAAACACATATACGAGTATGTATGCATGAGATTACGGATATTATCTTGGGACATTTTCCGCTTTCACTCTGCTCATTTATGTCATACATAACTGCAAACTCTTACTTGTACGTACAACAGTTTACCGTTTCTTTGTTGAACGTGGGCCACAGTTCTCTAACAAACGCTCCGATTCTTCATAGTAATATCATTAAAAAAAGAAAAAACTGACCGTACTATGTCGAAAGTTCTGCTACTGAAGTAACCTCTTAGGTTTACTGATTCGTTAGGGATCATGACCACTGAGTAACCTCTTAGGTTTACTGATTCGTTAGGGATCATGACCACTGAGTAACCTCTTAGGTTTACTGATTCGTTAGGAATCATGACTACTATTTACTTCTTACGTCTCTACTATCATCTTAAAAGCGGAAAATAGGAAAACAGGAAATGGAGAGGATGAAAAGGAAAGTGATGCTAATATTTCAAGTGTGCTTGATTATTATTATTCTCTCTCTCTCTCTCTCTCTCTCTCTCTCTCTCTCTCTCTCTCTCTCTCTCTCTCTCTTCACTATGTATATATATACTATATATATATATATATATATATATATATATATATATATATATATATATATATATATATATATATATATATATGTCTTAATATATATATATATATATATATATATATATATATATATATATATATATTACTTGAAGTACTTGTTCCAAAGTCGGTTTCAATCATAACTAGACGTGGATTTGGTGATATATACTGTATATATATATATATATACATATATATATATATATATATATATATATATATATATATATATATATATATATTATATATACATATATAAATATTATGTGTATATACTGTACATATGTATACTGTATATACTAACATATATATAATTAGTCTTAAAAAGCTCTCCCTTCCCGAGTAGGATTCGAACCCAGACGCTCGCTAAAAAGAATGAGGTTACTAATAACCCCAAGCACAGCACTCTTGAGAGTGTGCAGCTTCGAATTCCATTCCGAACGCAAAGTCTTTATTTGTTTCCAATTTCAGGTTCACGACTTTCAAACGAAACCACGTCCAAGTGAAGTGAGACGCCATAAAGATGTCATTGTGGGTGTGGGCTTAAGCCCTAAGCCACCCCCACCCCCTGCCTGATGGCTTTTCACCACAGATAATCGCGGTTGCCAATGGCCTTAACAAAAGAGGCTATTCTGCCGCTTAGGGGTATTTCCACGTTTCAAGGGGTCCTTAACCTTTTAACAGATGCTTCTCTGCCTGGAAGTATATTACATTTATATTCATAAATGCTGGCGCTTCCTGGGGCACCAATGTCAATATACCGCTTACTGCAATCATGGCAGCAACCCTCAATCAATAATCTTACCTGACGTGTGCTAAATGTGAATGAAAGAAAAAAGGTTGATACTGTCGAGTAAGAGCAAATCAAATGACTGGCAAATCCGACACGTATAGAATTTAATAAAAATGTTATCGCAGGTGTCAGGACGGATCAGTGTTTTGAGATGGTTTGTTCATGAGGAAAGAATGGAGGATTATGCGTGAAAGTATACAATTTATTAGTGCTGTGCGGGAGGAAGGAAGGAAGTTAAATAAAATGCTGGGTAGACGGTTTAAAGGCGTTAGTGGTAAGGTTTCTTTGATTTATCAAATTGAGGCTGTCAAACCAAGCTCTGAAGCACTTTCGGCCATTCGCCGTATAAGATAGTGAAAAGAGGGAGTTGGAGTGGTTGGACGGCAAAAAAAAAATATATATATCCAGAAAATAATGGAATAAAGTACAACGATCAAAGGGTGGAATTGGGGGGGACATCCACAGCTGCACTAAGAAGTAACATCTAGGTGTGCTGGACAGCAAGACTGACGAAGCGGGAACGGAGGTGAAGGTAAAAGGCTAAATTGTGGATGCAGCAAGGGAAAATAACCTTTAGTTATGCCTACAGTGCACCAAATGGAGATGCAGTGACGGCATAACTCCTCTATGAGAGTTACTGGTAAGGAAGGGACTTGATGCCCAGAAAGCGCAGCACTGTAGTATGAGCAAGATAAAAGTGAATGGCGTAATGTGCGTATAGGCTGGTTCGACACTTCTGGGTAGGTGTATGAAGCGGCTAATGTTTTGGAAGTTTTCTGCACTGAGGTTTTAGCTATGATTCAGCAGTTACAGTGTGAATGTATCAATAAACGTCGTGCTTTTCCTATAAAACCGTTCCCTGAGAGGGGAAACAACCTAATGTTGGATACAGTGCAATATAAATAAATATATATATATATATATATATATATACATGTATGTATGTATGTATGTATGTATGTATGTATGTATGTATGTATGTATGTATGTATGTATGTAGGCGCGTTTTGTTTCTTTGTTTTAATATTAATACACGAGACACTGTTCCTATAAAGTACATTCAAGAGAACAATATCTATGAATAATATGGAAGACTAAATTGAACACTTATCGCGTGGTTAAGTAGGTAGAGGCAAACAATTAGAAAAATATTTTCTCACAAATCGAGATTTCACGAGCTGAGTGGCTGACATAAATGAACAGTTCATACCTCCTTTACTATCCTGCTCAGGATTATGTGGTACTTAAAAGTTCTCTTTTTTGTACCACCCATAAGAATCTCCGTAAAAACAAAGATCTAATGTGGAAAAACAAAATAAATCCTAAACATCAATGTTACTCAGTGTCAGAGTGAGGTCGGGGACAATAATTACGGGTAGCATACCTTGCCGTTTTTTTCTCTTTCTGTGCGTTGTTCGTCCGCGAGAGTTAAAAGTCCCACTAACAGGTACTATCCCCCTCTTTCTCCTTAACATGTTTTCATCTCCGTCGCTTTCTTCAGCTATTCTTTGTGGAAGGAAGCTTTTACAGCATTTTCAATAAAATAGCACTTTTTTACATTAACTATTATTTGTATTTTTCTACTACTGTCCTCATTTTCAACCTCATACCTCATCTGTACTGTTCCTCCTATTCTGCGTGGCTCTTAAGCTTAACAACTAATACAGTCACTTCAAAAACATGTCAAGGGAAGGTGCAATATAAAAAAAATTACAAGAAAATAAAAAAAAAATAGATATCAATATTAACTTAATCTAAATTTCAAGAAACCTGCATGTTTCACAATGAAGAGCATTATCTCGGTGTAAGCCATAAATCTGCCTTTCAACGTACCATTGGAAGGGTCGCTATAACTTCCCACTTTGATTGCTCACTTTGAATTACTAATTTAAAGGTAGAAACCCTCAGACTGAATACCTGCTTGCGCTCAAATGATAATGATTAACTGTGTGTGTGTGTGTGTGTGTGTGTGTGTGCGTGTATGTGTGTGTGTCTACAAATATCGTTTAATATCAATTCGCTCTACCTCGTAAATAATACCGAAGCGGAATTGTAACTAACAATTGTTTCGTCTCCAGGCGGATTCGATCCACCACAGCAACAACCTCCGACTTCAGTGAAGAATGCTCTTACCGTTGGCTGTCTTGGTTCGTCACCTGACAGCAACAACCTCTGAATTCAGTTAAGAGTAGCCTTATCACTGGAATTATATAACTGAGTGGTTATCGGCTATAATTCCCCTTTTGTATTATTTCCAAGGTAGTGCAATTGGATATGAATCATCATTTGTAGCTTAATATTTGTGAATACAAAAATGTCACAGTGATGTGATAAAATTCATAATGATATATATACAGTATATATATATATATATATATATATATATATATATATATATATATATATATATATATATATACTAATATATATATATATATATATTATATATATATATGCATATATATACCAACAAAAGAACGTGAGGATTATCGTTCTAACGACGCATATTAGTTTGAATTTAATAATCCAGAAATACAAGCTGATGTCAGTGGCAACAAACCTACGAGATTGTGAATGTGTCTCTTCTAATGAAATTAATGATTCCATAGCCAACCAACAAGCATAAACAAACAGGAAGCAACGCAACTGAAGGTTATTACGAAGGAAATGCGGAGGTTACAGAAAGTGACGAAAAAAGTCTTCAGTTTTTGTTTCACGTAAATAACTTAAAAATTAGTGAGAAAGTCTTTGAGACTTTTTTAAATTAAAAAACCGCAAAATCAAAGAACTCTCAAGAAAAACTTAATCTCACAAAAATTATTAGAAAAGTGTATGAATTCAACACAAGCTTTTTCCTCTAATGTTGAAATGTAATGAGCCAAAACAAAAAATTCACCCAACAATCCCGTTCCAAGCCATCTTCACGTTTTCGTTTACACACTATAGAATTGGTTAAACGTTCCTTCTCTTTTTTTTTCTTTTTTTTTACCTCCCCAGTTACCGTAAGAATGCAGAATTGCTTTCTTCTTCTTCTCCAGTATCATGAGTTCTTTGTTTATATTTCTCAAAATATTTTTGCCTTCCCATCTTCATTCCTTCACTCGTTGTTTCCTCCGTCTGATTTGAAAATGCCCTATTTCATGTCAAAACCTCTCAATTCTTGACTGAATTTTCAAGCTGTCTCTACGAGGCAGAAGACAGAAGCATATTAAAGAAAGCAAATTTACATGAAAAATATCAAAATAACTTTTCATCGTGCATTGCATAAGTAATGCCTTTATAGTCTTGAGAAACTCGGAACGATAATGAAAAGCATGGCATACATATACAGTAAATTGCAAACTCATTATGTAATATGTAATGTAAGTAATTAAAAAAAGGAAGTCTCAACACGGACTGAATTATCTGAATGCCTGGAAAATGTCAAAGGTGAAAAAGTATCCAGTGAAAAATGGCTGAGAATTAAATACAAATGCCACAGCGGCAAGTAGAACTAATTAAATGCCAGAGTATAGATAACAAAAATATAGCATTTAGGCCAAAGGCCAAGTGCTGGGACCTATGAGGTCATTCAGTGCATTAAATTATCAAATGACATAAAAATGATAAGAGATAATATCTGACAGGAAGTACTTGTCTATATTCTCCTATATTTAATACAAGGCCTTATATTATATTCAGTAAACTAGGACAGCAAAACGGTTTAGTATCAAGAAACACGAACAGCCTAGCGGAGGGTTCATCGAAACTATAACAATGTAAAAAAAAAAAAAAAAAAAATAAATAAATAAAGACCAAGCACGTAAAGTGATTGGTGCAGAAGGGAAGGGAAGGAGGAGGGTGTGAAGGCGTAAGAGTACGAGTAATTTGAGGGGTGTTCATGGTAAAAGCTTCCCTCTCATCTTCAAGTCTTAGATTGGTGAGAACTTCTTTGGCATAAGAGCCTTTCACTATTCTTTCCTTTCAGCGTCTTGGGATTTGACTCTCCCAGAACGTTAGATTTCGGGAGGGATTTTTCTCTTTGTAAAAGACGGGAAGAAGGGAGAGGGGACGCTGTGGATGATGATAGGAAGGAGGCAAAACAAAACAAACAAACAAAAAAGTTCGTTCTTCTGTGAAAAACCTTGCCGGTCGCAGGACGTGGTGTTTAAAAAAATAATCTATACAGAATGAATGAATATTTTTATATGGACCACCTCTTCGGGCCTACCCTGACCCATCCCTACACCTAACCCCTTCCAACTTTTTTTTCTATACCAATCATCTTTCCATCTTCAGAACTTTTCGTTCGAGGAACCACTCGGCATCGCTCAATATGCAACATATAACAAAAGCTGACGACGAAGCATAGAGGGAAACTTACGAAGTACCGAGCACTCTGACATAATTGGCGCCAACACTGGTCTGGACTGAATGTCCTTAATTTTAAGTGATTTCACCCCGATTTCATATCGCCTCCCACCGACGTCTTTTCACTCTCCCCTCGCCCATCCACCCACACCACCGTCTCCTATCCCCCACCCTCCATACTCCGTTTCCTCACCCTATCCAAGATTAAGAACCTGTTGTCAGGAAGGCGCGCTGCAAGGAGAGGAAAGTCCTCGTTTCATCTTGGAAACAGATAAGACTAGGTCGCAAACAGGCTCACTTTGCAAATGAAGAAGAAAATGAAGAGGACGCTTTTGACCCGGGATAATATATGAGATATGATCCTTGAAAAGAAAGTCAATAGATGTTGGTCTGTGTTCTATCCTCTTCCTCCTGGCTTCTCCCTATTCTCCCATCATCCTTCTCCCCGCCCCCCTTCCTCTTCCTCCCCCCCTTAACATCCCCCGAGTGATGGAAGGATCTAGTGGGGGGGTCTTGAAGAAAAGGCAATTTCTGGCTTGCCTACTCTGAAAAGGCCAGGGGAAGGCCGTGACAATGGCGTCTTTCAGGGGAGCCCGTGCCTGCAATTTTCTTCATCACTTGCCCTGCGCTTTCATTCTTTCACCGTCGAGAAAATTTCTTTCCAAATGCCAGTCACCCGTTTTTGGTTGAGCGGCGCTAAACAATCGCGCACGGTGCTGGTGGCGGTGGTGGTGGTGGTGGTGGTGGAGGAGGTAGTGTTGGTGATGATGGCGTTGGTGGTACAGAGGCGGGGAATAGGTAGTGGAGGGGAAGGAGATAGATAAGGACAAAAGGGGTGGGGGTCCAAAGAGGTGTTATGATGGTGATGATGTTGGTGATGGAGATGAGTGAACGAGAAATATCAAGGTGGAGGAGGAAGATGGATTTGTAGCATCATGATGAATGATGTTCGACGCCGAGCCTGGCAATGCCGTACTTTGACCCATGAAGGATATTTATAATCTCATCTTTATGATAAATCTGTTCGATAATTCCCTGCAGAGGCAAATAGGGATCGTATACTTGAATATGCATATGTTTGATATACCAACAGGCTCTGCTTTAGTATTAAAGCGAAGAATTCATGCATACAGCTCTCCATTATATTAATGTACTTGTCGTAATTTCGGTATCCTCTCTAAATTCCTGTTATATTATACTATACCATATACTGAATATGAGTATGCTTATATACCTCTATCTCTACATGTATGTATACATACTTGTATGCGTATGTGTGCAAACCTACGTACATACATATGTGAATATATGGACTGCAAGCTAAAGCACTGTAATGGCACGAAAAATATTAATCCAACGAGAGGTGCAATAATTATTTTTTATAACACCAAGTCCTGAAAAAAGTCATTAAAATCACCCACCCACCCACCCATCAAAACTTTCTTCTTGAAGTTGTGTTTAGAATATTATAAAACATGCAGCTGGTAATTATCGTTAACAGGAATACCAGAAATCATGGAAATTGCAATATTAGTAGCAGCAGCCGTAGTGCTACTCTTGCTGCTGCTGTTACTGTTTTTGTCGTCAATGAAATTCTGAAGCACGCTATATAAAAAAGAAACATATGAAGTTTCTAAATTTCAAATAAATTTTTAGTATTTCTGAATTTTAATTAAATAAATCTGTGATGCCAAAAATTTCAAATAATCCGTGATGTCTTTAAATGTCAAAGAAACTTGTGATGTCTTTAAGTTTCAAGTGAACCAAAGACTCCCTAACAGCTAAAATAGGGTGCCTACCAGATGTGCGAAGAAATCCTTAACAATCTGCAGTTAATCATAACCAATAAACATGAAAACCTTGTTTGGTGAACTGTCACTAAAGAAGCACTAAAAACAAACTTGATGGCGCCAATCTACGATTATAACTTTCAGAGACCATAACCTTCACGGTAACATGTTTGCAAGAGAGCCCTGGATAAATGTTTAAAATGTAATTAAGGGATTAGTATGCTGTTGCTGCAATCAAATATACATCTGCCTCATTTTTAACGGTTTATGTTTTAAAGAAACTGGTCTCCAACCATATCGCCCGCCACGAGATTTTACCCAACCACAGCAACTTGAAGCATTTATAAGTAACACACCTATTTCCCTTGGTTTTTTCCCCATTAACGTGGTTGGGGGAATGACACGTGCAGTTCCGGTCAACGGCGCTCCATCACTGCTATTAATCTTGCACAAAACTTCCCGATTTGTTGATTAAGAATAATACAAAAAGGAGCAGACCAAATTCACCTTTTTCGACCTTTCCTAATGGCCCGGGTTCATTGTGGATTTCTTCGCATGTATTTTTTCTGAGCTCTTTCCCTGGGGGATTCTTTATTTTTCTTATTGTGAGCCACGAAATTCGTCAATTCATTTCGGGAAACACCAGCAATCAGTAAATCACATAAAGCTAATTAGTAAAAACTAACTAATTCATTGTCAGGCATTTATTGTTTGAATTTTTTTTTATGATTTTTTTCCATGTAACGCCTCATAGTTCCAATAAATTGTCACATTTCTGCATCATATCATGCTGATTACAAAGAAGCTCCAAATAACACTTACGTATTCACTAAAATTTCATTCATTCATTTAAAAACGCTTTTCTTTGGACCGTTAAAATGCGTAAAATATGCGAAAAGGTCCACGTACCTAAAAATTTGGAGACTGACGTTTTCGAGATCAGTTAACGAATACTTCAAGTAAAGCCTTATACATTCACTGCAGTAATGATTTCTCTACATAGCCCCTGAAATAAGACCCTCACTGTAAGTTGCTGTGTCAAGGAATGAACATGGTTACATGCATTATTTCACGTAAATGCAAACGAACTATATATACAGTGTATATATATATATGTGTGTGTATACGTACATACACATATACATAAATTGTATATATATATATATATATATATATATATATATATATATATATATATATATATATATATATATATAATAATAATATTAGCTGACAAGCTGCTTGGAAGAACACTGAAGAACTCAGAAACTTTCTCCTTCATCCCTTTGGAATTGTTTTGTCGTAGCAAATTATGTGTACTATCATTAAAAATATTTTCTTTCCTTTGATTAATAATTCTGTCTTGAATTCATTACTTTAAATACACATGATAAATACATGTATAGATATATCCAGCATCTTATCAGTTAAAATGGATTATAGTTGAGAGAGAGAGAGTAGAAGGCATTCATAAGGGAATTTATAAAGAGAGAGAGTGCAAGCAAGCAGAATTTACTTGCAATATAAATTCTGTTCAGATTGTTTGAGAGAGAGAGAGAGAGAGAGAGAGAGAGAGAGAGAGAGAGAGAGAACGTTTGGTAGAGGTAGTATGGTGAAGTTGGTGTGGGTGGTGGCGGTATTGCCTAACTACACCGTTAATTTCAGACCTCATTTAAACCGTCTTTATTAGGAATAGGTCACCGTAACGTCCGTCACAAAGCAGTCGCTATAGTAAATCCCGAAGGTAAAAACGAATGAATTAAATAAGAAATTCGCATTTGAACGAATAAAAATAAAGGAAATATCGTACACGTTGACGTCGGTCTTAGCCAGCAGCTACTTAAGATACAGTGCCCGTTGGCCATATAAATATTAAATTATTATCACAATGTAATTTTAGACAACGTAAAAAGAGCTGCAACTGTTTTCGGTTTCCTGCTTGTGTTAGCGAACGCGTTTCAGTTTCCTTTGACGTTTCTGAGGGAAAGTGTAGGCCGAAGTCTAAATGGACTAATACAGAAACTGTCGATAAATGGTGATTTATTAGTGGATTACGCATTTAGATATGATGTTGGTAATACCCTAAGGTACTTAAGAATTTGTATTTTATTGGCAAGGTATAATTAAGATACGTTTGGCTCAAGATGAACACTGGAAAAAATGTGGTATTTTCGTCATGAGTAATTTTTTAATAAAGGGGTAATTTATCATATAAGCGGATGGCGACAGATTTGTTTCGTCTCGTCGATGAATTATTTCTTGATCTCCAAAGCTCTGCCCACAATTACGAAGTTTTTTTTTTTTGTGGATTAAGTAGTTAGATATGATGATGATAATACCACAGGGTACTTAAGAATTTGTATTTCATTGGCAGCGTATGATTAAGATACGTTTGGCTTAAAATTAACACTGGAAAAAAAAGGTGGAAATTTCGTCGCGAGTAATTTTTTAATGAGGAGGTATGTCTATCACAGAAGCATTTGGTCTGTTACTTTTTTCCATAACGAGGATTGTAAACCAAATTTAAACCAACATAGGTTTTAAATGTTTTTATTGAGGTAATAAACAATTATTTTCGTAATTCTCATATTTTATTATCAAATTTCACGTAAATTTATGTTATAGGGGATTTGGAGTTATGGTATAGGTTAATATACGTCTGGCCGCGCCGGGAAAAAAAAGGTGGAGTGTCAGGTGAAAAATGAGAATAAACCCAGAAAACTGAAGGTAAAGGTGATGTAAAAACGCAAATTTCATTTGTTTTGTCTGTGTTCGTATGTATGTCACGGGGTAGGGGTTTGATTTTGAGTTATAAACCTTCTGGGGTGACACAGAGGCCATGCAAAGAATTTGTCTAGGTCTGTCAACAGTTCAGTTTCTAAGTGGACAAACAAATATACAAACATTCTTAATATATAAATAATATATATATATATATATATATATTTATATATATATATATATATATATATATATATATAAAATACATACATATATAGTGTATATGTGTGTGTGTGTATATATATATATATATATATATATATTACATACATATATAGTGTGTAGTATGTGTGTGTATATATATATATATATATATATATATATATATATATATATAGATATAGAGAGATAGATAGATATATATATATATTAGAGGAGAGAGGCTGCACGTGTTTGTAAATGCATCCGTATATGAATGTGTACAAAATTTACAAACACAAATGTTTAATAATTAGAATTACTAATACTTGGACTTCCATACAGCACACATACAAGTGATCAATGCATACGTATGTTTACAGGAAAATCATTATGATAAGATTATTTATATTTTATTTCTGAAAATTTACCCAAAAAGATCATGAGCCACAAGTTATTCACTATTTAAAAATAAAGACATAAAAATTTTCTCTCTCATACGGAAAATAAGCTTCTCTTTAACTGACTGACTTTTAAGTATCTAAATGGCCATTAGCCTACAAACGAGAAACTAATTACAAACTTCCGAAGAATATTAAAGCATAAAACAAAGCTGAATCTAGGCTACTTCTCTACATAAAAGGGAGTGGTTAAGAAAGATGAAATAAAAAAGAAAGCTACTGGAGGGCATGCCGAGACTTAGAATCTTTTCTGAGGAACTGTACAGCATATCAATGGAAACATTCGCCTGGAAGCCAAAATAAAGGATGAAAAGAAACGCGCATTCATTTATTTGCATGCTTGTAGGCAAGTATATAGTATCTATATATACAACCACTAAGCTATTTGCTCAGTACTACAAAATTATTTAATTCAAGAATAAAAACATCTGAGAAGTGATTACAAAACTAGGATCGGATACAGACTCAGATTATATGCAAGTAATGTCAGTTTAAATTCAAAGTGCGAGAGTTCCGAAACCATTTAACATTGAAGTGCTCTTTCCGCATTTACGAAAATAACAATAAGTGGGGCAACGTCATCGTAATTATATAGCCGACAATGCCAACGCCGAATACCAGCAAGACGCTCCAGAAATCCGTTATAGAAATTCCTTCACTGTGATTTAAATTCACGAGGTTAGAAGCTAAGGTCCCGAGAGAGCCTCATTTCAACAATTTTGGACATGAAGAGGAACCCTTGCCTCTCACCTATTAAAAGGTAAATCAAATGCAGAGACGTAAACATACATTCAATAACCACCTCGTCAAGACTTTCTTCACGTCCCCCTCCGCCTTCTTCTCGCCAAAGATTAAATTTATTAATGTACGATTCATGTGTCGAGGAACAGATAAGGAAGACGTTCCGACTCGGCGTCGAGTCCCTGAAGGACTGAATGGGTTCGTTTTGGGGAAAGGGAAGAGGGAATTGTTCATACAAAATATATTAGACAGAAGTAAGTTCCTCATTTCATACAAGGGAGTCACTACAGAGATTCGAAAGATGGAGTTTTGAATCATTCCTCCTACCCTACCTGGTTTCCTCGACTCAAAATGTATACAAAGATACGGAAAACACTCTACTTTGGAACTACAACTAACCATGGCTATATTTCCATGCATACATACGCACTACGAAATTGCAAGTCTTAACAAAAAATACTGTTATATGACATCATATATATATATATATATATATATATATATATATATATATATATATATATATATATATATATATATATATATATATATATATATATATATA
The DNA here is from genome assembly GCF_040412425.1 of Macrobrachium rosenbergii. Lineage (NCBI taxonomy): Eukaryota > Metazoa > Arthropoda > Malacostraca > Decapoda > Palaemonidae > Macrobrachium > Macrobrachium rosenbergii. The sequence continues at coordinate 9,953,461 of NC_089791.1, forward strand.
TATATATATATATATAAGCCAATATCGTCATAGGACAGAAAAACTGGGAATATCGTACTTTCAATATTAGAAACTACAACTGACATGAAACGCGATGAACAAATTCATTCCTATGAATGAATGCACTGAGAGAAAGAGTACTTTCGCTGATAGATTTCAAATTGTTTTTCGAATGTTATACGTAAAAGTTAAAGTTTAACGACGACATGTCATACAAATTGCATCAATATACTCGTATAACTTGAAAAACAAACCGCAGCTCTAGAAATATGTATTTTTTCTAAGACATTAATTTTGAAATTGTTATACCTAACAATAAATGCAGGAAGAATGGAATCGTACATAAGTAAACAATATGACAGTTACTATCACAACAAACAACAGGGTTAATAAAACATTTAAAATCTATCCAATCCAGCCTTTTTTTTCGGGGTCAGCTCCAGCTCACTCCACGTTGTTCAGTCTTATCCCTTCATTTCATTCTTCGTCCAGTCAAATTTCTGACTATATTCCACAGTTCCTATTATATTAATATAGGCATAAATAACCATATGCAATTAGGGCGTGTCACACACCGAATTGAACTTCCGTATTTTACGACAATGCAGCTAATCTCTGCATGTTCTAATCAATTTTTCTTCTTTAATCTAATACATTATAAATAAATAAAAAAAACTCGGATATAACCCTACAAACATGATCGCAAGCCTACCATTTTTCCTAAGATTATGCCGTAGCTTGATTTTTCCATGGAGAACGAATGGGACATTAAAAACCAAGGCATGAACATATCTTCCTCTCAAAAGCGAGATCATTGAACAAAAAAAAAAAAAAAAAAAAAAAAAAAAAAAAACAGGAGAAAACTTAAGGACTTTCGATCTACATGGAGCATATCTCGGATGTAATGTTCTGCCAGATTCAAAATTACTTTCATATTTCGTATCCTGGCCAGTGTTTATATTTTCCCTTTTCCGTTTCCTAGTAATTCACATTAATTTAACCAAACCCTTATCTCATTGTTATCAAGTGGTGCTGTTAATAAACATGGAGCTGCTAAAATACCTACCGACTTCAATTATGCTCTAATCAAAATTGTACGTTCCGCTATATTAACTCAGGAGTTACTTGGTTGCCTTAACTCCTTCCTCACTCGAGGACTTAAACCTCTCAGCAACGATTTACTTTATGCAGTATCGAACAACTTCGCTGCTGATGTGCCGGTCCAAACGACATCAAACGAGTTTGTAAAACTCTAAGCTCTGAACTCTCCCAACGAGGAAGGCACTGCAGCCTGAGGCTGTTATAAAGTGAAGAGTTAAAGGCATACAAATTCACATATGGGTATTTATGAAAGGATATGATAAACAGTGACGCCTTTTTCAATACGGCCGACCTCAATAAAATCCTCGAATATGGGACATAAAAACTATTTTAGTAACACGAAACTACCTCTAAGATCTCAATCAACTGATCTACTCAACCAACCATAATTATATTCAAGAGAATCTATGTTACACACACATCAATCTGTACTCCCGAGAGACTGACAGGTTGCAGGTTTTTTTTTTTTCCCACTACCAAGTCCACTGTCTCCGCATTCCATAAAGGAGAATAATCATTCCCACAGCAATTTATATATCAGTTTACCAAATGAATAACTGCTGGTTTCTTGCATAACTCAATTATTCTAATGCACAAGAAGCCTTTTCCATATAAGATATAAGAAAATCAGCTTTCCTATACAGATAAATAACCATAGTTACAAATTTTTGGAAAATACTAGATATAACTGGAACAGACACAGCATATCCTGAAGCTCAGATATTATAGTTATCAAATGAGGTGAGTGTTAGGTGGGTATAGATAAGACCTCTCATCTTTATGGATAGTGATAAAATGAAAGGATGACTAGTTCACATAAATCGCAAAACACCCCGATGAATAATTAAGGTATCTTCCCAAAATATACTATTTGCCTGGCAACAGAATAATATAATACAGCCAATCAAACACCGAACAACAAATAAATACCCCTTACAAAATTTGTAACTCATTTCCTCTTACACGGCCAAATGACCACCAACATGAATGACAATTGGAAAACCTCCCCAAATACAATTGCAATAAACAAATAATATCGGATGTAAACTTGGTCAGCTCTGTATATCCGCTCAGTTTAACAGTTCGTATGATAAATTAATAAATTCATCAGTCAAGAACCAGACTGCATCATTATCTAACTCGAAAATCATCTGGTAACTATGCCAGCCATAAAGTATCTGGCACTGAAAAATATAAAACTTTTTCGTATTCGAACAATTAATAGTGTGAAACCAGTTAACGACTGACCTTAATAATTATTCATCAGCTTTTTTACTGCAAGTCCTAAACTGATGAACTATAAGAGATACACTGCTATTTCGTGGCCCTGAATTTTAAACCAGCCTGGGAGGATGGATGGATGTATGATATTTAGGGCAAAAGCCCAGGCACTGGGGTCAAGAAGGCCATTCAGCGTAGTAATGAAGAGAAAATAAATTATGGTAAGGTTATGAATTCATGAAGGAAATGATTAATAAATAAAATGAAGTGATGTGACCAATAAATAAAGGTATGAAGTTTAATGAATGATGTGATATATACATAATAAAAAATTAATGTAATTAAAATTCTATGATAATAAATATATTAAGAAATAAATTAAATATCGTTAAAAATTTTAACACACTTTAAAAAAAGAGATGATAGCAGAAATATCTGCTTCATCTCCCAAAATATCAGACAGGGATTTCCCCTGGAAATATCTCTCTCTTTGTTAAAATATCTGGGGCAGACCACCAGAATGTGCTCCACTGTTAGTGTCTCGTCACAGTAAGCACACTCTGGAAGGGTGCTTCCTTCTAAAATAAACTGATGGGTTAAACGAGTGCCCAACTTAATCTGGTTAAAATAACCTCTGTTCGTCTGTCAAGTTGGAATGATTAGATGACCACGGCAGTATATTATCCCTAATATTTCTATATTTCTTATTATTGGCAAGAAGAGGAAGTCCACCTTTTTTGCCATTTACTTAAAACATAAGATCTAATGGGACCTTTTAGGTCTGAATGAGGCACTTTTCTGAAAGAGGTTTCTGATAAAATACTAGCAGCTTTCCTTCCCTGTCTGCCATCTCGTTTCCGCAATCCCACGTGAGAAGGGACCCAACAGAGGGACTGATTTTCAGACAATGGTTCCGGAAAAGGTCATCAGGTGAACTTTGATGAAATCGAATCAAAACTTAAAATTTCAGAAAGACGGTATGTTGACTTCATGTGGCCAGGACTGAATCTATGTTAAAATCCTATGGACCAAGCAAGAAAATCAACATCGCTTAAGTTTAACTGGATAATACAAAAACAGTTCAGGAAAAGTTAATTCATTAAACAAAAAGTCATGACGCAATTTTTTCAAAAAACAGTTTAAAAGTAATTTTAAATGGTTTATTTAAATAATCAGCTCAAGTTTTAAACATGAAAAGGCCCAACAACGGCTTTTCAGTAGTCATAAACTAATAAGAAGTAATGAAAACCTTTATTGAAATAAAGGGCGATTCCAACCTGGCTCGTTTCTGCGCGAGCCCATGACTTTCACGGACCCACAGGGGCTGAGTGCTCTTTTCAGTCCGTTCGATATTAAAATTTATTTTCTCTGACTATGGTCGCACCCAGGTTACTGAAATCACACACCGTTAACTTTCCATACATTTTTCTACGTGAATTTTTAAACTTTTTTTGCCAGAAATAAAAACATTCAGAGCACAGACATTTGCAGAAATGAAATGGTTTTCGTTGCTAACCATACGGAATGCCTCTTACTGCACAATCTTAAGTAAATCAATGTTACCGATATCCCATTGCTGTATTGATTTATCATTACTTGGGGTCTAAAACAAAATTATATAAATATATAAACCGGACTAATACTGCATTACATCTGAACACATGCATGAACGATCTTTATAATAACTATGAGCTCACTGTGATAGCAGTCATCCCATAGTTTTCACGAGACAATAAAATGAAAATGTGCAGCAAGGGAGATTTCAAAAACCCCTGCCCCCCTGTTACATTGAAGTATGTATTTATGAGAATTTATATAGATGATATTTATGGTAACTTTGACGTAATTTTAATGTTACGTTGCATTGATCATGGCTGGAATCTTTGGAACTGCATTAACATTAGAGCATTAACAGACAGCAAGTTTCTAAACTTTTTATTGCCCTAGGTGACATTTGACAGTTGATATGGAAATTGCTGGTTTATCTTTGAAATAAAAATAGTTTAAATCCAGTGTCTAAACATAAATATAATTTTGTTTGAATGAAAAAATACAAGGCTTCTATAAACACTTTACTTTGAATTATTCTATGATAACGATTTTTTAAAAATAAAATTGATATTACCCTTTGAATGACTTTTAATGAATGGAATATTTAAACACAATAGTTTTGTTTTATAATTTCATGACCTATTGATTAGCAAATTAAATTAGAATGCTTTGTTATAGGATGTTTAAACGATTTAGATTATTCCATTTGCATGATTAACAAACAGATAAGAACTATTTTATAAAGAGAAATGACAAGAAGAAGTTGAAAATTTATCTGCATGACTTTCAATTTTGTTGAAATTTTGCATTTATATATATTTTATCCTGGTATATATATTTTAAATATATATATATATATAATATATATATATATATATTCAATATATATAGAGATATATAGAGAGAGAGAGAGAGATAGATCTAACATGATAGAGGAGAACCCATCTATTCAAGCCATGATCGCCCCAACTATCTTTTAAGGACGATTTCTGTCTGTCCCATAACACGGTGGTGGTGTCAGCCATGAAGGGTGAATGACTGAGTGATGTTTAAAACGACCTGAGAAAGTCTTTCAGCATGAACTTTGTAAACTGTTTTGCGTTTGGGGATCAAGAGTATTGTTATGGTTACAGTAATTAAACAAAACAAAAATCTAGGAAAAATATAAAGAAGAATTTTTTGTTCTTGGCTGTACAAGAGATATTGAATGGTAATAACTGGATATACTATATAACTTGACCAAAGCTTTCTCTCTCTCCCTCTCTCTCTAAGAAAAGTTTTCACTGTATTTCCTATTGAATATCTGGAAAATATAGACTGTGTATCATTATATATGTACAGTACACACACACACATATAATATGTATGTATTTATATATTATTCATTACAATTAAAACATTATGCATGCATTCAAATGTTGTATATTTGAGTTTATTGATGACTAACTTGTAGGGGACGAGATAAAACTTCGTAGGTTGAAATCAACATTTAAACCACCGACTGGTGATCTCCAACAATTCTCACAATTTCTCTCTCTCTCTCACACACACACACACACAGTTACGCTACAATATATTAGATTTATTTATAAATAATAATAATCTTTAAAAGTAACAGTTTAGAATTATTTTTCAGTTTTACCATAAAAAAAGATTGAAATCTAATATTAGCCTAATTAATGTTTTCTGTTGGCTTTGCTACACTGAAGAACAAAGCCGGTGTTTACTTCGTTCGTGCACCTGGTTGGTGGTCATTCCCGCAGGTTCCCCCTCAAGTCTTCTCAAAAAAAAATTGAGCGGATTCTCAAATTCTTCAACAATATAACTGATTATAATAATTAGTGACGATACTGTGTACTTTGATTATCGTTCACAAGTGAAAAGAATTATTTTGATTTTTTTATAAACTTATTTTGAATTATAAGAGCAACACAGTACATATATTTACTCGGCATAATATAAATAAAACCAAAAATCTTCAGACTCAAAAGTTTCCCCAACCGGAGTATTATAACGAAATAAAACGAAACATTCTGAATGTGAACGATAACATCAGGGCTGAACAGACCACGCAGATCTCCCGAAACAATAACAGAACAGATGGAAATTCACCCTGACTCGAAAGGTTGGCACGCCTGAAAAGCCGCCAGCCCTGCAAGGTGCAACTTGTCACGTGAACAGTGGTGGTGCTCCTGCCATGTGGCACAGTATTTAGCCTATGGCAGTCTTTCGCTGACCAGACCACGTTTGTGATGATGGAGCATCGGAGGCGACTTCAAATAAATCCTGGAGCCAAAAAGCAAGAAACCTCATTAGCCAAGCGGAATTCAGATCATAATAGAACTCCCATAAAGAATAACCTCTCCCCCATAGAAAGAAATTGCCGCAAATTAAATATCAGTGGGACAACAGTATTCAGGTGGATCAAAGGGTTCAACGAAGGAAGAACCTCCAGAATCAGCCTCAGAAAAGGTCGACCAGATGCACTACTAGAGAGCAGGATGAAAGATCGTTGCTAAAGTTATCTGAATCTCACAGCCTATAACAACTGCTGCGAAAGTGAATCAGAATTAGGTCTTCTTCAGGCCTCTAATGTTACGGTGAGAAGGAGATTACACAACCAAGAATTCATCACAGGCAGACCGGCAATCAAACCCTCCGGCCTTGTCTCAAAATCACCAAGAGCAACGAGAAGCTTTCGCTCTTCAGTATACAGTTTGAGTCAGGATTCTGGGATAACGTTATAATTATGGTGTGATGAGTAAGAGACTTTGCTGGCGACGATCATGGTATACCCACTGCTGGCGACCTCCTAATAAAACAAGGTAAGTAAATAATCCAATAGTTTTCATGTAGGCTTAGGCTATGTGTCATGCGAACTTTCTTTACTACACTGATTAAATACCTTTAAGGTAAGTAATTAAGCCAATATTTTAACAGCCTCCTATGTGTAACATGAACTTTTTTTACTATATTGACTTTTAAATAACTGCAAGGAAGTAATTGGTTACCCTAGTTTTCATGGGACTTAGGCCTATTGTGGAACATGAACGTTCATTACTACACTGATTAAATGAACAAGCTCCTTAAAATATAACTTTTTTTTTGTTTTCAAGGATAACATTTCAAGCAATATTGCAGATTCTAACGAATTAAGATCGGTGAGAAAACAATCTCAATATCAATGTAAATTCTTATTGCACCATTTTTATTAATAGACTATGATATTCAGCGTTGATATTTTCTTCGTTTTATTTCGATAACATTTTTTTGTGTATCTCAATCTCTAGGTTCAATAAAGAAAATATTCAGGCCAGTCGCGGCGAAGTGGAAGAATTTCAGCCAACGGATTATGGGGAAAGAACCCTGCATTCATTGGACCAGGAACTGATTCCCATCGACGACGAAAATTAACCGGAGCAGCAATATCCTAGAAATTCTGACTGAAGTCCTGATCCCATCAGTGAGGAAACTTCTGCAGACCGGGTCATTTGCCAGTCTATCTTGTAATGGACAACTCTTTTGTTCATAACTGAAAGTGGTCATACAATGGTTTGCTGAACAGAACAATGTTATACGTATAGACTGGCCAGCTAAATCTCCTGACCTCAGCCCAGATAGAAAATCTTTGGGGACAAATGGTAACGGAAGTGATACTGGCCCAATAAAAACCAAACCTGCACTGATCAAACACTGCCTATCTGTGCAGGAGTCATTAAGACCGTCAACATCCAGGGATGAATAATTATTGTCAAAGGTTAGTAGTAGGAATTCAATGCAAATAGACTAAGACTAAGAGCTGTGATTGACAATGATGGAGGTCATACTAAATATTGACTAATTTTTGTTATTCATATTTATGTCATAGGTTAATAATGTATTATTTCATCTTTATAAAAAGGAAATTTATTTACTTTTTAGCAAAGGAATATTAATTCATATTATACCTGAGATATAAATTTACTATTACTTTTATTCACTAGAAGATACTGTGATAAGACATTCAACAGATCTTTCAAATTATTTGACAACTGTTGTTAACTGGGAGAAAGAGAGACGTATTTTTACCCATTATATTACGATTGTGTTATTGCACCTGATTGCATGAAATATAATTTATATTTAGTTTCTTAGGGCATTTCACGTTTCATAATTCATTAAAATATTTTATGTGAATTATGTTTCTATTCGCTTTTATTTTGTGATTCAGTTGAATGTTAGACTTGCATCAATACTTATTATATGGAATAAGAGGCATTAAGCCTACAATGAACAACAATACAAACAAATGTCAAGGACCAGGCCTGTAATTTGATTTAATTCAAAGGCGGTTTAATAGCAGTGACTGGCATAATTAATAACGCAACAATGGTTGCTTTTGGTTATTTTGCTTTTCAGATTTTTAACTTTTTCTCAAGTAAAACATAGAGCCCGAAATCACAAGTAAGAACTACGATAATTAGAAAGATAACTGATGCCTTTTTAAATCAGTGACCACAGCAACTATAGGCTGCGGCACCCTCCCCATGCCGTAGTTGCCAGATGTTGCTTTCTATGTTGACAACTTGTCCGAAAATCTAGATTGAGAGTATCGTAAGTTTTGAACGTGACTGTACAAGGTAAAAAGTAACTGCCGTATTTTTTACATCATCCACAAGTCCTTTCAAGGTCTTTGCAGAGCTTTCCCAAGAGACATCTGTTTTCAATGAGGTAAAAGCTAGAGAAAGGGAGAGTTGAAAGTCAGACAGGAAGGTCAGAAGAGAACAAGACCAACAGCTTAGAAGTCAAGGCAGAATGGAATGCAGCTATTTGGCTTGTTTAGGATTCAGGTAACTTGAGTCTTTGTGTCAGCAGTAGAGTTGACTCTTAGAATTATAAAAAAGTTAATTTTGAATACTGTTAAGTAAGGGATTTTTTCATCTTTCAGAATTGAGTAGGATGAGTGCATGCAGTGTTGCTCTCTGCAAATCTGGGACTTCAGAGCAAAGTGAAAAGTTAGTCCAAATCAAGATGTACCCAGGAAACACTTCTGAGCAATGGATACTTCAACATGGTAGGTGCTTTATGTAGAGGGTATGGTGTGTGTGCCTACTTTAGATTTTGAGTAATTTTCTGTAGAACGTTAGTGAAGCCCTTATTAAGCTCCATATTCATGGCAGCATGAAATGTTCTTTGGGTCTTTTTGGGAAATAGTCATTTTGCTCTCTCTCTCTCTCTCTCTCTCTCTCTCTCTCTCTCTCTCAATGGTTTTGTTTTTTGTATGACTGCCATGTGGAGATGTCCAAGTGTATTTATGGATGTCCTCCTGTTGAAAAAGAGTGCATGATCTACACTTGTAAAGATCTGCTCATCCTGAATAAATGTCTGCATTCCCTCCTTCCAATCTCTCTCTCATTATTTTGCATTATGATTCGCACACAGCTAAATTGTCCAGTCTGTATCTCCTGAATTCAGTCTGCCTGTCATCTCCCCAATTTGATTCGCAGTTCCTGTGTCCCAGTTTATATTTTCAATTTATCCTTCATCTTTATAAAAAGATTTCTATCACCCCCATATGCTAGGGACTAGGGCCCATTTCTAAATTTTGCCTTCCATGAACAGAAAGAATTATTGTCTAACTGCCCTAAAGGACAGCCAGTGCCTTCTGTTGTGCAGTTAAGTCCAGTTACCCTTGCTGTTGCTTAATTATTTATATCCAAGGTCATCCACCAGACATACAAAGTTAAAGCTGTTGAAACAGTATTCAAGAACCTTAACCTTATTCAGCATCCTGCTGCTAATGATTTCTGATAATGACACAGCTTTTTTTTTTTATTGTGGATGTAGCTCGGAACCGTAATTCAGGTACTGTCAGGTGGACATACACCAGTTATCTAGTTCTGCTGAGGAATGCTAGGAGCTACAGAACAACAGATACAGAAATACCTGGGTAAAAGGGACAGTCATCACAGTAATACCTGGATAAAAGGGATATTGACAGTTATCACCAATCTGTCTTTGCCCCACTTAAGCTCAAGTTAAAATCCCCCAACAAAAAGTGGACAGAATATTGACCCTAAACTGTTTTTGATGAGCATCAAGAGGATTTTGTAATAGATTTCAACATTCAGTTGTAGAAATCACATCTGAGGAGGAGCAAACAATCACTGAGGAGGAGGACTGGTCTGACTTCAGAAATGCATGTCAACATTCTGTGAAACACGAACTGGGAAACAGGGTCACTAAGAAGAAAAACCTTGGACATCAGATGAAAGCCTGGATGGATACAGTGAAAAATAAGCACAAACAGAAGGTCAAGTAGAACATTCTCAGGGAAGAGGTGGAGAATGCAAAGTAGAATGTGTTACTCCAGTTGAGAAAGTGAAGTAGGATAAATTGCGAAAAGGTATTGGAGAGAATAGTGTGTGGAAATACAGGCCGTTCTACAACAGAAGATAGTTGTACGTATTCAGACTTATTTTTTCTACTTATAGCCCCAGAATGGTGAAATATCCGTGGGTGAAGAGAAAACAGTGAGTGGACACTTGAAGACCAAAGGAAGTCAGGGTCAGTAATGACATCAGAAGTTTTAAGAAACTTAATTGTGCAGGCAATATGACTGATTTGAGAAGAGATTTTGACTGATAAACAAGAATCTTTCAGGCAGTCACCTGAGGAGATCTATTTACAGAATCTGTTTTTTGGAGTTCGAGAATGATAAAAACCTAATTATCATTTTTGAAAAGAATGCCTTTGTTACAAACTTGCTTTTAAGTTTGTTTTTAAGTTACCAAAATCAAGACTGTCATTGGCTAGGATTGCCTTGGGATTCGAGCAGGTTCCCTGAAAGTCACTGGAATACCTTTATTATTCCTAGTACAGTAAGTAATAAATGTGGCTTTTGTATTTATTATTATTATTATTATTAGCAAGATCTTTTATGGTATTTAACTTGTACAGTATTCTCTATGTGCCCTATCCCCTTTCCATCAGTGCGTGGCTGGTATATTAGGTTACGTAAGGTCATTCACAGATGTTCTCTTTTAATGGTTTTATTTCCTCCGATGTTGCAACTCACGCTGAGGCGGTCATCTACTGAGTTACAAAAGTGAATGAATTACACAAGGCCCACTTACGAAGAGACTGAAATGTTGGCATGTATGGTAATAAACAAGAATTTTTCAAATAACATAATTGAACGGCAAACCCTGATGAAAATACGACTGACAACAATAATAACCAAATTAAAGCAATAAAACTCTACTACAGGAATTTTATGCACCGTAAATACCTAGAAGACAAGAAGGCACTCAGCAGAATTATAAACTGAAATGTCTCCCTGACAAGAAGGCACTCAGCAGAATTATATGTTTTGGAAATAACAACTGCAAAAGTCCAATAAACATCAATTTCAATATATACAAGTATAAGGAAGACCCGTCTGCTCTTTTTTGAGAGAATTCTTTAATAAAAACTCAGTGTTATTTACAAGTTTAGATGCCCTGTGGGATGATACCATCATGCATTTGAGGGGATGACTAATACAAACTCACAGCGTCTCTCCTGCCACCTTCAAAATTATTATTATTGTTATTATTCGAAAATGAAGCCTATTCATATGGAACAAGATCACAGGCCATCAACTTAAAATTCAAGACTCCAAAGAATGTGGTGTTCATTAGGAACAAGTAAGAGGAGGTAAAGTGAAATGCAAAAGAAAGAGATCCCACTTATTAAAAAAAGAAAAAATAAATTAATAAATTAATATATAGATAAAATGTATTAAAATGCAAGGAGAATAGTATTAGGGCAGTAATGCCTTGCATCTTCGCTTGAACTTCTGAAGTTCTAATTGCACAACATCCTCTGGGAGGGTGTTCCACAATCCAACGGTGTGAGGAATAAAGGACCTCTGGAACTGAGAAGTTTGACAGCGAAGCACATTTACTGCATATTGGTGCTGCTGTTCAGCGAATCTGGTTGCTATCGCCAGGTAGAGGGTATCAGGGATCAATTGTGAATGTGAAAGCTCTCTGTTGAAATACGACTCATGAAAAAATGACAAACAAGAGACCATCTGTCAATGGTCCAATTTATTACATGCTACTATTAGGAAACAGAAACCTACCACCACGAACAACTCTATCTAAAAGAGCTAAATCTCTGGCAGAAGCAGACGTCCACACCGGAGAACAGTATTCTAGTAAAGGAAGCACAAGTGACCTAAAACAGGTTGCACTGATTTTATCACTGTTACAAACATATGAGGCCCCACAAACAATACTCAGCTTTCGTGCGGCACTGCTGAAACTCCCATTAGATGCACCTCAAGTCAGATGTGAGTCAAAAGTTACACCTAGAATAGTTAAAGCTTCAGATTCATTCAGCAAAGTTACATCCAACTGAAGGGGAGGATGGGGTGGTAAATCTGTACGAGATCTGCTAATCAACAGTGTTTGCGTTTTACTGGAATTCAGCCTCATACCCCACCAACTGCACCAATCACTGATCCTGTCCATGTTCCCACTGAGGGTTAGGGAAGCTTCATTTCTCATAAAAGGAGACTTTACTACACCCACACATGTTCCATCATCGGCATACTGAACAATCTTGTTTTCCAGGCCAACAACCATATCACTTGTATACACTAAAAATAACAATGGGCCAAGAACCCTGCCCTGTGGAAATCCATAAACAATAGGTCTTGGTTCACTAAAGATCCCATCCACAGCGACTCGCTGCTGCCTACCTGTAAGGAAATCTTGAAGTAATCCTAAAATCCTGAAACATATCCACCCACTCCGAGATTCTTAAGTTTATAAATAAGTGCCTTGTGATTTACTAAATCGAAACAGCACTAAAATCTACTTCAATTACTTTGCACTCAAAACCCTTATCAAAGTTCCCTTGCAAATGGCATGGCAAGTCTAAAAGAACATCACAGTTACCCAACTGCTTCCTGTATGCATATTGACTTTCAGCTAACAATCCTTTTGATTCTACATACTTATATGTGGCTTAAAAATAAGTTTTTCAGCAACTTTAGAGAACACAGGGAGAACAAAGAGTGGCCTGCAGTTTGCAGATATGCCACTCTTTGGAAGAGGCACTGTATTGCTAAGCTTGCACCCATTCACAGATACTGCCATCTTTAAACATTACTAATAAAATCACAATACAAAATCACAATACCGACCTAAAAGAGAAGAATTAATGAGAATGATAAAAATTACACTTTCTGGAAAAAACAATCAACATGACACAAGAAAGTGAACTTCTTCCTGCTATCATCAGGAGAAACTCAGTGTGAGATATCAGCCGACATCTAACTTTGAGTCAAAGACCAGTGAGAGAGAGAAGAGAGGGAGAGTTAGACATAAAACCAAACAAATCGTTATCTCTTCTGAGCAGGCTGTCATACCAGGTACACCAGTGGAAGATGTACCAGCCAAAAACCACCTCTGGCCAGTTCCTTGACTAGGTTAAGGAGATCATAATGCCTCTGGGACCAGACACAACAGCATCAAAATTCAGCACACTAATCCACTAACTAACTGTAAGACACCCATCTGCTATAAATACCTACATACCTTGTGCCTATTCTAATCACACAAGGGATTGCAGTTGCTGTCACTGCTAGACTGTGTACCACACACACAGACAGGACAAACTCTAAGGCACAGCATGAGAACAACCCATTACCTGAATGAATACTCTGGAATGAAATATGTCATTTTCATAATAAATAAAATTTTACACATACTTTACCTGATAGTCATAATAGCTGTCGCTTTCTCTTGGCAGCTAGCCGACATAGTTAGGTCACGTGATACCCTTCCCCCAATTTCTACAGGAGTGAATGGAACTACCCACCAATACAGTCAGATGTTTTATGCTACCCTTGCCCATGATTGGGGAGAGGGGAGAGTTTGTATGACTATCAGGTATGTGTAAAATTTTATTTATTATGAAAATTACATTTTTACACATATGACTTACCTGATAGTCATAATAGCTGATTGGCACATTAGAGGCGTGTGGGTTCATGGCAGGTAACACACTAAACAATGTAAATATATGTCAAGATTCAAAAGAATCCCAGAAGTCTTTACCTTTCTGAGGTAGCTGAAGTCATTGGTGTACTGCCTTTTCATTGCTATCCCCAGTCGCACCGACAAGGTATATAGACCTGATTTGCCGACTGCATGAGAGCTACATGTAGTCGAGGGCGAACCATGGACTATCATGCATAACAGATACTCAAAAAGTGCCCCTGCTCTGGGCTTTATCATCAACAACCTTCACCATAAGGGTATCACCACTAAATCTATAAACCCAATTCACCCTAAATATAACTGTAGGGCACTTCCATACACACGTAGTTCCCCAGACTTCCCAAAAACAAACAAACCCATCTCAATGAAAATTAATTGGTTTCATTAGGAAGGAAAGACTATGCCCCTTCCCCAAAAACCGTGCCAGTCACCATAAACGGGGGCCCAACGTTGAGCAATTTTCAAAAACTGTTTCACTTCTCTTATAATGCATGGCGAACACTGAGTTACACTCCAGGTAGCCTGCAAAAATATTGTCTAATGACAAATTTTTCCGGTATGCCAAAAGACGTAGCCACCGCTCTAACCTCAGCGGGCTTTCACTTTAAGCACTTTACAACGATCGGGATCCAATTCAGAGTGTGAGTCCATAATAATTTTCTGAGAAAGAAAGCTAATGCATTCTTAGACATGGGCGCTTCGGATCCTTTCGAACACTACAAATTTTACGTTGGACCTCTAATGTCTTTCGTCCTCTTGAGATAAAAACTTTAAAGCCATCACTGGACATAAAGATTCTTTCTAATTCTTCAGAATCGAGTAACTCTGATAGCCTTTTGTTCGAAGAACGCGCCACGGTCTTGCAGGGCGCTCATTATTAGCCAAACCAACCATAGAGGAGCAAACCGCTCCGTCTGGAAAAGCCGACTCTTTATCCAGAGCATGAATCTCACTAATTCTTTTCGCAGATGCGGTGCAACTAAAAAAATTGTCTTCATTGTTAAATCTCTTAATGAAATATCTTTCATAGGTTCGAATCTACTTGACATAAGCCAATGAAGAACTACGTCAGATTCCAGGAAACTACTTTCTGAACATTTTGCTTAGTAGTATCAAACGACTTAATTAAATCTGTTAAGTCCTTATTAGAAGAAATATCTACACCCCTATGTCTAAAGACAGAAGATAACATGGCTCTGTAGCCTTTAATGGTCGAGGACGAGAACTTCCAATCCTATTCAGGAATAACAAAATTTGCTATCTCAAAACAGAGCTTTTTGTAGAAGAGATTCCATTCTGCTTGCACCATTCTCTAAAAATAGACCACTTGGACTGATACAATTTTTCTGAGAGACTCTCCTTGGTCTTGCAATCTGCCTCATAAACCTTTCACGAAAATCCTTTCTGTTAAGGATTCGGCTCGACATCTGAATCCTGTCAGATGTAGAACGGACAGATTCTTGTGGATCCACCTTCCCGAATTTGGCTGTTTGAGTAGATCTATCCTCTCTGGCAGTATTCTTGAAAATCCATCAGTAGATCTAAAAGGTGGAAACCAATCCCTCACCGGCCAGAATGGGTGCTATTAGGTGTCATTCTGCATTACTTGTTCCTGAACTGCCAACACTTGCCCTAAAATCTTGAATGGGAAATGCGTAAACTTCAGATGAGATAGCTCATTAACATTCGTCTATTCCCAGGCTCTTTCGTCCGGCACTGGAGAGAGAGCAGAATACAGGAAAGGCGGTGATTTTATTGTCGCCAAACGAATCTATCATGGTTCTCCTAAATCGCCTCAAAGCCTCTGACAAATTTAGGCGTTCGAAATCTACTCCAGAGGAAGTACAGTTCCTCCTGCTCAATCCATCGCCCTCACATTCAGCTTCCCTTGAATCGTGAACGAGTCAATATGTACCTTTCCTTTCTTCCGTCCATAACCACAGATCCTTTGCTTTCTCGTAAGGGAGAAGAATGCGTTCCTCCTGCTTTCTTATATAAGACAGTGCAGTCGTAGTTGTCCGAATGAACAACCACTGTCTTGTCCCTTACCATTGACTCGAGCAGCTGAAGCCCTTTGGAAAATATTACTTCCAATTCTTTCTCAGATTTATATGCCAACTCTTCTGAATGCTTGTCCACTGACCTGAAGCCTTTCTGTCCCAATGTTGCTCCCCAACCTAAGTCTGATGCGTCTGGAGAACAACATCAGGACTGGAGCTCTTCTCGTGTAGAGACAGACCTTCTTTCAGTCTCTCTACTGAATTTCACCCAACTCAGATCCTCCTTGATCTCTTTTGAAATTGGAAACACAAGCGAGTCTGGGAAGAGTTTCTGATCCCAACTTCCCTTTAGGTAAAACTGAAGAGGGCCTCATGTGTGAAGCCTTCCCAACTTCACAAAACTTCTCCAGCAAAGCCAACGTTCAGGAGGCTCATCCCACTCGTTGCCGAACATTTTCTCTTTCAAAAAAAAACTCCTGAATTTCATCAATGCCGCTCTATTCTCTTCTCTGACGAGAAGCTCGGTGTCGCTGAGTTCATTATTTACTCCCAAATAAGTAATGGACTGATGGTGTTAGCTCTGCGACTTCTGAAAGTTACAATAATCCCCAGCTCTTTCGCCAGAGACAGAGTTCTCTCTAAATCCTCCACACACTTCTCTCTCGTCTCTGCTTTTAACAGCCAGTCGTCCAGATAAAAACTATCCTTATCTCCTTGCTCTCCCAAATCTTACAAAACTGTGGAGCCTCGCTCACATGTATGTGGAGGTTTAAAACCTCATTTCTTGTCAGTCTCAGACTTTTGATTGCTTTCGCTTTTCGCGTCCTCTCCCTCTTGCTCTGGGATCACGGTCTGCAGCCGCTCATGCCCCGAAAGGACCGATCTTTAAATGAAGACGAAGACACTTGTTGTCTAGGAGTAACAGACTCCGCTTGTCTAGGCCTCCAGGTCGACTGAGCTAGAAGATCCTGCGTAGTCTTCTGTTGAAGAGAAGCCGCCACTTCGGAAATTAAATTCTGCGGGAATAGAAAACTTTTGTCCAGAGGCGCAAATAACAATGCAGATCTCTGTGCCTTAGACACTCCTTTAGCCAAAAAAAGAGCAACACAACTCCTCTTTTTAACAATATAAACAGAAGGGAAGTGGAGAGTTCTGCTGCCCCATCCCTTACAGCTTTGTCAGCCATGACATTACTCCAGAAAGGTCTTCAAATTGGTCTTGATCTAAATCCAGTTCATTTCAGTTTTCTACCAACACTTGCAAAGCCCAATCCGAAACTAATAACCTCGCTCTTAGATACCCTTCAAAGGCCTGTCCAGTTCAAGAGGCGCAAAAATGTAGCGCTAGAGAGCAGACCTCCTGCTTGGTCAGCAATTCAGAAAATCTCCTTGTGAGGCTGACACTCCCAGGAAAACACTCACCAGTATTTACCCAGTTCCTCCTTCCTGAAAGAAGCTTAGATGGAAGGATGCAAAACTGCATCTTTCAAGTTGCCTCTTCTCCTCCAACCACTCTTCAATCCCCTTCAAAGTCTTTCTTGAGGTGACTGATAAACAGTTTATTAGAGGCAGACTGACTACTGTGTCCCTAGCATACTGGGATTCCAGCAGAAACTGGTACTGCTGGAGAAGAAATCTAAAATTCTGCACAAAAGATCTCAAAAGTTGCTTATAAGCAGAAGAAGGACTCTCCCTTTTCTACTGCCTCTCCTCCTCTTCTTCCGTTATTGGCAAATCTTCCTTAGAAAGAAACTGGAGAAACTGCTACAGACCTACTGCAGGCTCAACTATAAAACTTCCACTTGATCTGATTCTCTCCTACATTATCTCTTGAATGATTAAAATATTTAAGAATACTCTCCATCTTCTTTTCTAAAGAAGATACTTACCTTCTGTTGTCTCTCAACTTTCTCAGTTAACAAGTCCTGATTCGAGAACGCGGGTGGCTGCAAGGCATGAACATGTACCTTGCTTGCCCGCATTGGTGCGCTATGATTCCGAAGCCAGCGCATGACAGGCTGGCGCCACAGGCAGGAGTGCAGGGAGCAGTTAGGCTCCACTGAGCGCGGCTCATGGCGGTCTGGCGCCACTGGCGACGCCCGATGCGGCGCATGGCGATCTAAGCCTCCGATGTGGCGCATGGCGATCAGCGGCACCGATGAAGCGCCTGGCGGTTTGCTACTCCGAAAGCGGCGAAAAACGCTTATCAGGCAGAGAAAACAGCTCCTGGCGGTCTGGAGCCACAGAAAGCGATGCCTGGTTGTCAGGAGCCACTGGATGCAGCATATGGAGGTCTGGATCTAAAAACAGCGCTTGAAAACTAGAAACCTGTTTCTCCTCCTTAAGAAGTTTCTTTCAATCTTTCTACCTTTTCCACTGATCTTTCACTTTACTTTTATTAACTTCTGGGAAGAAAACTCTCCTGAGTCCCAATAACTACACCGGGCTCTGGATCCTCTTGCAACACTCTTCTTCAGAACCTCCCCAGGAGACACACTCTCTAGACCTTTTCAGCGGTCTACTTCGATCTTTAGGACCAATCTCTCTTACGAGACCTCTCTTAGCTAGACTCACTTTCGAGAGAGACGCTTCCTCTGAACACCTTTCCAATGGCATTCCGCGACATCCTGGGAGCGTTCTACAGGACTGTCTGAGGCGACTGCTCGGGAGCAAGACCAGCGCCTCCCTTGGACTTCGACTTGTCTCCTCCCAGATACAGAGGGAGTATGACAGAGAGTCTCGATCTAGAGGCAGCAGGAGCCGAACAGCCACCTCCTCCACTGCACAAACACTTTTCCCTTTATCACTGGAAATTACTTCCAAAGCAGCACCCAACTTTCCAATTGCGACATCACAGTACAGAAACGATTCTCTAACTCTACCTTAAGGCTGGCAACAGTTTCGGGTTCCGGGATAATAGGGTCTGGGTTAGGGAACGGGTTCATTAGTCGGACATATGTTACAGAAACAGACAAAAGAAAATTCTGCATTACTGCTTCTAGAAATGACCAGACGAAGCCCTAATAAGCGGCTTTGCGCTTCTTATCCTTGTCTAATTTCCTGAGATAGCTAAGCTAAATCCTTCCACTGCTTCTCAGTCATGCTTTTACATTCTACACATGTTGAGATGAAGTACAGACTTGCCCTCTACAAATAACACATACAGAATCTTGGGTCAGTCTAGCTGTTACTAGTCTAGTTTTACAGCCTTTGCTGCAATACCCTAGCCTGACATTTCGAACCCGTATCCGACATCCTAGACTGAATATCCCAAAAAATAGCTAAATTATCAAAATTATTTATAATTAACAACTATCAAAAACAACTGCTCAACTGAGTACATCACCAGAACTCTAAAGCAAACCCATTGACTTCCTCAGAACGAATTCCTACCGGAGCAAAAATTCAACTGTGTTACCGGTTAAATCGGCAGAAAACATCTGACTGTATTGGTGGGTAGTTCCATTCACTCCCTGTAGGGAGGCCAGGGAAGGGGTATCACGTGACCTAACTATCGACGCTACCGCGAATTTTTGAATTTCTGCGGAGATGTCAGAGACGACAAGCTATTATGACTACCAGGTAAGTCATATGTGTAAAAATAAGGATACAGAGACAAACAATTTCGGAAATGGTTTCATATGATCAACGGAACGAACAAGAGGCACCAAATTCTGTGAGTGCCAGTCACCAGTGGTCTTTTAAGGTTACTTCAATGGTTGTCTGAGAATCCTTGAAGCCAATGCAAGATGATCACAGAGGACAATGTGGTCTCTACAGGCAGCAAGACAATTACAACAGCAAATAACAGATGAATCTAAATCCCATTAGGACAGGTGCTGACAGGGGACTGTAAAAAATGCCATATACTATGACCTGTCAGTTAAATTTTGGGAAAGTCTCAACCACCTGCTGGAAAAGGGGGGGAGATGAAACCATTTACAAGACAAAAAATAACAGATAATTGTATGAGATGATAATAAGGATGAACGCTTCAGAGAATTGTGAAGTAAAATCTTCCACACAACATAACAAGGAAACCATAATTATGACAGGGATGAGGAAAGAATAGTGGACGGGGCTCTTCAGCATAGAGGAAAAGACAATATCTTACAACAGAGCTGGACTCCACCAATCACTTAAAAAAACTGTTGAACTAGTTTAATTACGAAAAATACCAGAAAAGAGCAGAAAAGGGAAGCACCAGGGAGATCAAACATCAATAAGGAAATTGAGCGGCACCTCTCAGATATGTTGGAAAATTTGAAGAACTGACAAATGAAACATTAAGTATGGGCCACTGTCTGAACAGTTGAAAATTAGGAATAATAAGATTCCTAAACAAACCAGGAAAGGATTCCAGGCAGATAATAAACTAGATGTGGAATTTATAAAGATAGACTGATGAAATTCCTCCTGGAAAATTACTTGGTTAACGAAAATCAATATGGTTCCACAAGAGGCAGAGGCCAGCTATGTTGGTGCTGTATGTGATCACAGTTATAATCAAAATGGATGGACTCGGTGTAATTTAGTCTCAAGAGATACAGCAAAGGCCTTCAACAATGCCCTTGCACAAAGGATGCAATTCAAATTGCCTGACCTTACACAGAGGCTATTGTGCAGTTTGCTTGACAACAGGAGGAGAGCATAGATCAGGATGGGGTAAATAACTGGGCCCGAGTTCCCACTCCGAAGTGCGGCACCACAGGGAAGTGGTGGCAAACAGGTCCATATGAGGAGTGCCCCATAGCTTCCACAGGTCCTCACAGACTTGTGGATGCAAAGTCCATTCAGAAGACAGAATCTGGTCCTTCCTGTTCAGCTGGTCTGCCACAATGTTCATTTTTCCTGGCACAAACTTCGGGTAACAGAAGACACTTCCTTTCCTCTGACCAGGTGAGAATGCTACTTGAGAGGCAGATCCTGCCAAATTAAATAAAAGAGGCTCAACCTCCCTCCTACTAGGGACTGGGGGCGCTTGATGCAGGAGCTGGATTTCTAGGATGATTATTGTCCTTCCTGAAAGCCCAAAAGGGCTGGCTCAAGGCCCAGTGACTTGGCTGTTTGCCTGGGGGAAACCTTGAAACTTGCATTAACTGCAGTAGTGGCTGCTGCCTTGGTTGTGTATGCCTAAATGTTTGAGAGCAATGCAACAAAGATCTGGTTTCCATTCCTCAACCTCTTACACTATAATTCCTAGTGCTGAAGCGTCCAGTAAAGAATGTATGGGGTGGTGTGCGATAACATCAACCTTCTTTGTCGAAGAGACAGAGGAAGCCATAAAAAACACTAAATGTTCCCTAACGCTTCACAACTACCTTAGTAAAGGCATGCATGGACTCCCGAAGCGAGTGTGAAACTGTTCTATCTAAGCAGCCAAAAAAATTTTGCAGAAGAGCGGAAACGGTCTCACTTGCCATTCGTCTATTGCTGTTACTGTATTGCCATTTCTGATAAGGGGTAACTGCCTGGTATCAAAAGACGTCACTCTCCTCTTTCTCATAAAGAGGGGAAGAAAAGGGGAAGAACTTTTAAAAGAAAGTTCTGATGGAGCAATTTACCCACTAAGTCAAATCTGCTCAGTGACAACTTAGCCCGTTTTGGAGACAGAAGGGGATATGCCTTAGGTTCCAGTTTTGCAACCCTAAGGGACCTCGAATCCTGAAGTACTGGTTCCTCAAAGAAATCAGGAAATTACTAGCAGAAACCTTAAACAGCTGAACAGCTGATGATACTACCTGATCTTCATCAGCATCAGAGTCAAATTTGCAAGCCACAGGCTCATAGAGGGAAATCCTTGGGAAGCAAGGGTGGTGGCACTAGAACCCCCTGCTCCCTGAGATGAAAGGAGTTTCAACTCCTCTAAAAAGGAATTATGTAAATGGAAGCAAAAAGCCTGCTTCCTACCAGAAGAATGGTTGGCTCCACTTTGTGCAATGGCGCCTGGTACTAAAGAATCATCTGCACAGGAAACAAAGCCTTCCTGGCTATTCACACCATCCTGCACTGACATCCAGGTAGCAAGAGGCAAAACGGAAAATCCCAAAGGAGTCAAACCTCAAAAAACTTGGCTGAGGAAGAGACTCTGCTACTGAGGCAGTGGCAATCAAAGCAGGATCTGCTTGAGTAACAGGTAACTACGCTGAACCTCAGTGCGGAAAAGGCAACCTAAAATGCCTAAAAAAGACTAACAACACTTACAAGAGGTTCGAGAATGACTAAACGAGGCTCAAGAACACTTAAAAGAGGCTCAAAAACACTGAATCCTGCCCAAGAGATTGGCAAGCAACCTGAGGCATCCGCTATGTAGAATGCAGTTGAAGAAAATGCCTAGAATGCTCAGGAGTAGCCCAAGTCAACAAAGAAGGGGACCGTGACTGGAAGCACGGCATCTGAGAAGAGCAGGAACTATAATAGAAGCTCCTACTTCTCTGAGAAGCAGGAGAAACTAACACTGTCTTACGAGGCAAATGTCAAAAGTTGATGAGAATGCCTGAGAAAGGGAGGAGAATGTGGAGAACAAATGCGTTCACACACCTGATCGCAACTACACGCACGAAAATCCATCACATTGGACAAAAAACGTGAAGATGAACTGGCATAGCCAGACTGCCTGGGAGACCGAGAAGAAGAACTCGGTTGCCTGGTGCCAGGTGAAGTTTAAAGGTAGGGAAGCATTCGGTGTTAGGCGAGTGCCTGCTGTCAAGAGCATGTCCGATGGCAGGTGAACACCTCGAGCACCTACAGGCAAGACAGCTTCCAATGCAAGGCAGGCGCCTGCTTCCAGGTGAAAGTCTGCTGCAAGGTGAGCGCCTGCTGTCAAGAGAGCATACAATGTCAAGCGAATACCTTCAAGTGAATACCGAATCATCTTGCAAGGGATGACTACAGGAAGAACTCAGATAGGGAACACTAGGAGTATGTAGCCTCCAGCAAGATCTGCTGTATACAAAATTGGATATTGAGTGAGTGTGTTTAACCTACCTAACATATCTACCTCCTGCCTGGTTCTTGGTTCCTAAGCGCTCACTCCACAAACAGTTGTTGACACACTACACTATTCCTGTTGCATGCAGAGTTATATGTATAACTTGAAACAGTTTACTTTATACCTTTCTTTTTCATACTGTTATTACATTACAGAATCTGACACTATTCCCTTATTTATAATCTAATCGTCTTTAGGATAACTTTATTTAATATTTCATCGGTCTGTTTCTTTTAATCCTTTAACATTACCCTTTTCTGCAACAAGAATGTTACTAAACTAATTACCCAAATTCACTTCTTCATATCGTGCTTATCTTTCGGTGATGAGTGCCAACCTGTACATGACACGCACCATGTTGGCCAGAGGAAGAAGACAACGGGCACAAACCGTTTTCACTCCCAGACATACCTTGCTTCCCCATACCTCCAAAAGTAGAAGGACCATCACCGGGCGTGGCTAGGGCGTAGCTAACAGGGAGGGAGGGCGTTAGCATTTCCTCTGCCGCAAGGGGGAAACCCGAGAACACACAAATAACTGGCCCTAACACTAGAATTATAGCTACATTACTTCTAACTGCCAAACCTCATATCCTGAACAATACAGGGAGCTTTGAGAGGAGAAAATTTTGAAGGAGAAGCATTACTAGGAAAACAGGGAGAGTGGCTGCTATTTGAAAGGTTGGAAAAATGAGAAACACTCCTAAACTCACTTCCTGTCCTGGAACTATTGGAATCTTTTCTGTCTTTTCATATTCTTATCTGCTTCTCACATCTCCTTATACTTTAAATAAATATTCATTATTTCATCTGACAAACCAATACACTGATCTGGCAATCGTTGTTCCTACATTTAACACTTTGGTAGTAAACATTGTAAACTGAAGAGTAAAGCCGGGTATGCACCCTCTTACCTTACAGACTGGAAATTACTCGTTTTTCTCATCTTTGGAAGACATCCTATATAATGACAAATATAAAACACAAGAAAACACAAACCAAATTCAGATGACGACCTAATCAACGAAATCATGTAAACACTCCAATGCATCCTCGCAGGCCAATGACAGAGAAAAAACTGAATGAAAACTATAGAAACTCAAACCACCCGAAAGGGATGGGTGAATAGAGTTCAAACTAAATGATCCCACTATTTTTTTATTTACTTTTCTCTCTACTGTCCATCAGAGCAAATGATTTAAACTGTCAGTAACAGTAGCATATTCCCCAACAGAAGAGAGTGATGATGATGAGAGATACGATTTTACGTAAAGCTCCATGAGGTTGTAGGAAAAAACACCAAAGCATAGTATTAGGTGACTTTAATGCTATGACTGGACATGAAGTAGATGTGTTGGGCCCAGTGATTTGAAGACAGTGCCCATGAGGTTAGGAGTGAGAATGGAATAAGGCTTGAATCATTTGTCAACTCCAATAGGATGGCTGTAGGGGGCACAATATTTCCCCATAAAGAAATTCACAAGCACACTTGGAATTCACGTGATGGAAGCACACTTGCAATTCATGTGATGGAATTACAAGAAATCAAATTTCTCACAAAATTATAAAGCATAAATTCAGAAGTGCACTGATGGGTGTTCGTAGTCTCAGAGGAACTGACTGTGTCTCTGATCACAACTTAGTGATTGCCAGAGTCAAGATCAAGTTGCAAATGAAAAGGAACAGTAGGAATGAGAAGGAAGAAAAATTTGACACTGATAAGCTCAAAGATGAGGCATGTACGATGGAATACAAAATAGAAATTAGAAACAGATTTGATGTTCTGCAAATGCAAAATGAAGGCGAAGAAATAGGACTCCTGGAAAAATGTGAGACACAAAACAAATTATTTAAGAAGCAGCTGAGGAAGCTAGCTGAGTACAAGGAGAGCATGCATAACAGACACTGGTTTGATGAGGACTGCAGAAGAATGGCGGATGATAGGAAACGAACAAGGATAAGATTCTTACAGAACAGGAATAATCAGGCACTAGGAGAGAACTTCAGGGAGAAGGGAAGGGCAGCAACGAGAGTAAACAGGAGAAAGAAGAGAGATGCATTATATAAGGAACTGGATAACATGGACAGAAACATGATAAATGGTAGGATAAGGGAAGGCTATAAGGGTATCAGGAAAATAAAGAATGGATACTAAGCAAGAAGCAGAATAGTGAAAAATGCCAATGGAAGTATTACGGTACAGGAGGGCAAAGTACTGGAGACATGGAAGAACTACTGTATTTCTGCAAGCTGTTAAATAGAGAAGGCCCATTGAATCCTATTGGAGGGAGACATATATAGGCACCAGATCTGACAGTGGAGGAACCAACGCTGATAGATGTGAAGAATGCAGTCAATAGCCTGAAGAATGATAAGGTACCTGGTTTAGATAACATATCAGCACAGATGATGCACTAAAAGATCTTTTGAGCTTATAATAATGATATGGAGAACAAAAGAGAACCCAAAAACATGGGAAACATTCAACATTATTCCAGTAAATGAAAAGGGAGTTAAGACAAACTGCAAATCATAGAGGGATTACATTTCTACCAACCAGCTATAAGGTACTAGTCAAACTTATAAAAGATAAATTAGAACTTTACACTGAGACAACGCAGGCGAATATCAATGTGGATTCAAAACAGAAGATCAACAATTGACCAGATTTTTATTATTACACAGATAGGTAATGGAAAACACTGGGAGTAAACTTTGATATGTGGTAGGTTTTGTAGACAAGCAAGCATATGATAGCATCCATAGACCATCAATGTGGAATATTAAGGAATTTGCTATACCAGAAAAGCTTATAAACTTGGTAAAATTATGCTACAAGAATAGTAAGAGTTGTGTCCAGGTGGGAAGGAAAATGGCAGAATGTTTTGAGATTAAAACAGGTTTGAGAGTGTGATGCCTTCTATCTCCAATGTTCTTTAGTCTACTTGTAGAAAATAATGAGTATCAGAGGAAGCTGAGAGGTAGGGTCATCTTAAAATACAAATGTCCTTTGCATTTGCAGATGATGTTGATTTTATAGGTACAGATATACTAAATACATATATAACATTTTGTATTCCATTCAAAGAAACTGCTGCCAGAGTGGGACTAGAGATCAGTTAAAGTTAAATGAGATTTATGGGAACAACCAACAACAACAGTAACTAACAACCCGCAGCCAACGGTTTAGTTGAGTTTCCACAGGTCCCTGAAGAGCGGCCCTCATGGCCCCGCTGCACCGCTGAGGATTGGAAATACCAGCTGCCATGGGTCCTCCTCGGACTGAGAACCGCCCCTAGAGCCAACGGCGACCTGTCCGCAGCTGAGAAAATCTACAGCGAGCCTCTCATAGTCCTGGGCAAACTAGTCACAGAGGACCGCCACAACCCATCTGTCCAGAGGCTTCACGATATAGTCGGCAAGTTCGCCCCTGTAAGCGGACATACAACGACAGATCAGTCGCCTTCGCCGCCCGGCTTGTCCTCCACTCACGTCTGCCGTCAGGGGCGACGCCGTCCGCCACCACTGACCAGGGCCTTCCAGGGCCCTTCCACATGCTGGAAAGGAATAACAAGGCTTTCGGCTCGCCCCTCACGGCGGCGACTGGTGCTGGTCGACTGCATCGGCCGCCCTCCTGGAGAGGACACAGACGTCTGCACCGCACCCTCCACCTGAGCAGTCGTCTCCGCGGCGGGTCGCCGGGCGAAAGAGGACGCTGACGCCCCGAAACGTCCGCCCCACACCGCAGCCAGCTGCTCCACGGCACAGCACAACCCCGCTCACTTCGGCAGCTGCGGTGGCGCTTCTGAGCAGATACGCTGATTAACTGTGTGACATTACCCACGTCTTGTGGGAGTATTTGTAAAGTCCTGAAGCGGGTTTTCTGTGATGGCGACCCGTTTTCCTTTGCCTTTCACACCTCCAGGCTAACGGGTCACGCAGATCCAGTCATACCTAATCATTTGATTTGGTTTATGTAAATGTTACCTGCAGCTATGTTATTTCTTTCTCAGGTATCAGAATGTATTCAACTTAGTTATTGTCCATTTGTGTAACTCAAAGTGTATTTGTTCGTATTTGTTTATTGTTAAATATTATGACCTCAGGTCACCCTAGTTCCATTGTATTCCTCGGCGTGGCGTCATGCATCTAAACCGCCTGTGTCCTCACTGAGTAACCTTATCCTGCTCGGCACCTCTTAAAACAGCTCTAATTTCGTGGGCTTTGGCTTTCAAAACTGGTAGAAGATCCTCTCAAATTCTTGTGTGTGACTCCAGGGTGACGTCTCTTAAAAAGAATGACATTGCGTTCTTGTATGAAGGGGTTTGGAAGGGTTCTTCACAGAACACCAGAGCTTAATAGAGGGACCTCTCAACTTTTCAGTTCTATGAAGGTAGCACTTTAGTGCCCTTACAGGAGCAAAGAGGCCTTTTCTCTTCCTCCAGTCCGAGAATTTCCATCAAATTCTTGATAAAAGAACAAGGCCATGGCCAGAGGGGTCTCATTCTTGTAGAAGTCCAACGTAAAAGGCAGACCATGTCTCCCCTGTGAGCCAATAACTTCTGTCAATGGCCTGTAGCTCACTAACTCTCTTAGCCATAGCTAAAGCGACAAGAAAAACAGTTTTCCTTGTCAAGTCTCTTCAGAAAATTGTGCAAAGGGGTTCAAAAAAAGAACCCGACAACCATTTGAGGACCATGTTTAAATTCCAGGCGACTGAGTTAGTCTTGCTCTCCTTGGTTGTGTCAAATGACTTAATCAAGTCGCTGATGTCTTGATTTGATCCTAGGTCTGGGCCCCTGTGCCGAAAGACAGAGACCAACACTGCTCTGTATCCCTTGATAGTCAACAAAGACAAAACTCTGTCAGTCCTTCAAGGAAAGAAGGAACCGTATACCCATCACCGTGGGTTTCAGAAGAAGAGATATTTCTTCTGCACCAGCTGTCGGAATACTGCCCACTTTGCTTAGTAGACTCTGGAAGTCTGCTTCGCAGCTAGTTTTGAAAACCCCCTTCCTCCTGACGAGTCTCTGACAGTCTGAAGCCTGTCAGAGCAAGAGTGGATAGTTGCGGTGAAACCGTGAAACTGCGGCTGTTTGGCTTTGGCGTCTGCAGAAGGAGTCTGGGGTAGTCGACTAACAGCTTGAGAGATCCAGGAACCACTCCCTTTGTGGTCAAAACTGGGGCTACCAGAGCGGAGTGAAACAACAGGAGGCGACGGTTCTCTGACGCAGTGAAAAAGTCTATCAAAGGCTTCCCCCACGACTTCCACAGGTCGGTGCACACCTGTGGATCTAGAGCCCATTCCATGGGTAAGGCCTATCTGTGCTGACTCAGCCCATCTGCTGGCACATTTAATTTTCCTTGGATGAATCTTGTCACCAGAATGATGTGGTTCTTTTGCCCACAAAGGAGGTCCTAGGTGGCCTAATAAAGGAAGAAGGAGTGAATGCCCCCCTGATTCTTTATGTTGTCTGACATCGACATCACTACTACTGTCTTGTCGAAGGTCACTTCTGTGAATGATTGAAGGCCAGGTGTATAGCCTTCAACTCACACTGATATGTAGATCCTTCTCTTCTGGAGACCAAATCACTGACACTTCCATGTCTCCCAAAAGAGCTCCCCAACCCAGATCTGAAGCGTCTGAATACAAGGAAAAGCTGGGGCTCAGAGGAAGGAGCGACTTCCCTTCCAAAAGCCTTCTTTCTGAAAGCCACCATCTCAAGTCCTCCTTGATTTCCGGAGAGACTGGGAAGACAAACGATTCCGGATGGATCTCCCCATTCCAGATGGCCTTCAGGAAGAACTGTAGTACCCTCATGTGAAGCCTCCCCAGGTTTATGAACTTCTCGATGGATGCGAGGGTTCCCAAAAGGCTCATCCACCTGTTGGCTGAACAGGACTCGAGTGCGAGGGAGTCGTGGACTGTTTGAAGGCAGGATTGCACTCTTTTGGGAGACAGAAAAACCTGAAAATTCAGAGTCTATCATCATCCCCAAATATAGAATGCTAGAGATGGATCAGCTGAGATTTCTTCACATCTCATGAGTAAGCCCAGATCTTGGGCAAGTAGGGGTCTTCTCCTCCTCCGTGCTGTTTCTTTGATGGAGTAGCATAGGGAGACAGTTGTCCTCGAGGGGATGTACTGATCATGAGGTGAAACCACTTCCCAGAGGGCAAGAACACAGGTGAAGACTTGGGGAGCTGTAGAGAGGCTGAAACACAGAGCTCGAAATTGGAAGACTCTGCCCTGAAAAAACACAAATCTGAGGTACTTCCTGCTTTCTGGTTGTACTGGGGCATGGAAGTTGGCATCCACCATATACCAGGTGTTTCAAATTAGAGGCCCCCCCCCTCCACAGAACAAATGGAAAGTTATGAAGTTTTCTGCTATAGCCTATCTCCAAATTACATTATTTTTAGGTTTCTATTAAGCTATTTTCATTTTACATTTCTGTATTTTCAGACTGAGTGATGGAGTTAGGTACAGCCATGGCTAACGACTTGGAGAAATCAGATGGATTGACCAACTCGGTTATAACCTTCAGAGAGGGCAGGGATGCTGGCGCAGCCTCTATTTCACATTCCTGGATAGCTAAATACATACAAGAGATGACTCCTTTGTTAAAAGAAACTGGAACAAAAATCCATATGACTGTCATCGCAAAAAGAGTGAGAATCTTGGAAGGGCTGAAGTCATTTCTCAGGAGTCAAAAGTAAGTATATCTTGGTTTAACCAGACCACTGAGCTGATTAACAGCTCTCCTAGGAGCTGGCCCAAGGATTTGGATTTATTTTACGTGGCTAAGAACCTACTGGTTACCTAGCAATGGGACCCTACAGCTTTATTGTGGGATCCGAAATCACATTATGACGATTTAATGAATTTCTATCACCAGAAATAAATTCCTCTAATTCTTCATTAGCTGGGTAGGAGAGAGTCCTTTGGGCCAACAGCGTGCTGTGGTTTCTTTCTATCCACCCCCTCAGCGAAGAACTAAAGTAGCTGAGGCAGTGGGTAGACCAAGAAAGTCTTTTACCTAAATTAGGCACTTTGAACTAGAAACAAAAGGAGAAGAAGAGAAGTTATAGTGAGTTGAAAAAATCCGTATCAAGCATTTCATGTTATCAGCAAGCCCAACATCACTCAGCAACAGAGGAAGACTGTGCATGGTTTTAGGTTCATTTCTTAAAAGATTGGATGGTTGACCTTCTCCATGTTGCCGCATCAATGAATTCTTCATTTACACAGTCAGGAAGCCAAATCATAAAAAATGACATCATTTGCTGCAAAGTTGGATGATATCAGTGATGAAGTGCGCTATCGCCAAGAAATTTCCTGAATGTTTAGGAATTTTTCTCTGTTCACAGCCAAACGGTTAATGTGGATCATCAAAGAAAAGGACAGTCATGGAATGGCGGATACTTCAGAGAAACTGTGCTTACTGGTGGAGTATTTTTTCCTCAAAGATCCTGAAAATGTGTTATCTGTTGAAGAAGTCACATTTTGCATAGTAGACACCATGTTTAAGGCTCTTCAGACACAGGAGCTGCTTCGAAACAGTATCGATTTCTTCTCGTCAAATGAATTTCCAGGTAGTTCCCTGACCTTATGTGTGTGAAAACATTGGTAGTATCTTTAAGGATCATGTTGAAGCACGCACAGTGAACTATGATGGTATACCTAGCCTCGACGACCTGCAAGAGAGGTGACAAGTGCTCAGGAAATGGAGTTTTGAGTCTCAGCTTTTTGCAATTTGCTGAAATCGCCCCTCAAGAATGCAAGCTGTGGTACAGGCAGATGGAGGCCACACAAAATATTAAATACTCAGAGAGAAACTTAAATTAATACCTGTTCTGAATTACTTTTTTTTGTCCATATCAATTTTTAGTTTATGCTGTAGAGAGAGGGGGCTCTAATTTTGAAACACCCTGTAAATGGTCATCATCCAATCGGCCTGTTGGATAGAGGAAAGAACTGACTGATTTGCCTCAATCTTGAATTTTGTCTTCTGAATGAAGCCATTCAGGGCGCTGATGTCCAGAACAGGTCTCCAACCCCCAGATGACTTGGGGATCACAAAGAGATGGTTGTGAAACCCTGCAGTGCTGACATCTTTGACCAATTCTACAGCTCTTTTCACGAGGAGAGACAATGCCTCTTCTGCGAGAGCTAAAAACCTCTCAGAGCCTATCAAGTAGGCTGTCAATGCGATGGGCCTTGACACTAAGGGAGGATTCTCCCTGAATGGGATGGAGTATCCTGCTTTGAAGACTAGTGACATCCACTGATCTACTCCTCTGGCTTCCCATTTCTCCCAAAAGTGTAGGAGCCTTGCTCCCACTGGCACACAGAGGACTGAACTCTCACTTACAAGAGGAAGGTTTTGAGGGAGCTTTCTTGACTGGATGGGACACATGCAAATTGGAACGCGGTCTAGTCTGAAATCTTGTCTTACTGCTCCGAAAGGGCTGCTGCTGCAAAGACAAGGCCGACTTAACAGAAAATAAAGGTTGATCCTTGGAGCCCTTGGCTGACTGAGCTAACAGGTCCTGTGTGGATTTTTTCTACAGATCTGAGGCTATTTCTTGGACTGTGGCTTGAGGGAAGAGGTACATCTAGTCTAAAGGTGAAAAAAGAAGTGCCGACTTCTGGGATATTTTTACTCCTTTGGTATTGAAGAGCACCAAAGTTCTTGCTTCTTCAGCACACCTGTAGTGAATAATGATACCAGTTCCACAGAGCCATCCCTAATGGCTTTATAGGTGCAGGATAAAACCCCTAGCCAGTCTGCAGACAAGTCCTCTGCCATATCTTTGCATTCTTCAATTTTCTTTGCCAGCACTCCCACAGTCCAGTCTAAAAAGCTTAGGGCCTCGAATACCTTGAACATTCTAAATGAGGTGGTCCAGTTCAGTGGCTGAAAACTTGATCTGGGCCAAAGCAAAGGCTGACCATCTATTTGAGTCTATCCGGCAAGAGAAGCCCCCTGGGAAGAGGCAGCTTCTCTTGTAGCATAAGCTTGATATCTCCTAGAGGCAAGATGAGCAGGGGGA
Source organism: Macrobrachium rosenbergii (assembly GCF_040412425.1). Taxonomy (NCBI): domain Eukaryota; kingdom Metazoa; phylum Arthropoda; class Malacostraca; order Decapoda; family Palaemonidae; genus Macrobrachium; species Macrobrachium rosenbergii. Next base: position 9,985,417 of record NC_089791.1, read on the forward strand.
GTGCAGAAGGCCGACTTGCCCTGCTCTCTCCTGTCTGAAAGCCAAAAGTCCATTTCTTTCAAGGCTTTCCTGGATGAAGAAAAAACCATTGTGGGGAGCCTGGAGACCTCTACAGGCTGACTCCTCATATAGAAGGCAGAGGCAGGAGAAGCCAGAGCAGCTGGCGAAAAAGGATGGAAAGGCGACCAGGAAATACCTAAGCAGGTTGGCAAAGGGTGACGAAGACAGAGACTGATCTAAAACCTCCTCCTTTGAAGAAATCAGTGAAGGCGATAAGACAGGAGAGTCTTGAGTTGTGCTACAGGTTGCCACAGAAGGAGACCCATAATCTCGTCCAGTCAGCACTGAATCAAGTCCACCAAAGAATCGTGCTGCATGGAGCCGAGAGTGGATGTAGAAGTCAGGTGTAGAGATGGTGCTGGTCGCTCAGAGTGGCGATGGACACTCAGAGACTGGCAC
>NC_089791.1:10323375-10355875 GCF_040412425.1 Macrobrachium rosenbergii
GCACTGCTAAATTAATTTATAAATTATTTCTTCTGTTTACGAATTTCTGGGAATCGACGCACTGCTAAAATAAGATCTTTTCTGCTTTATATTTCATGTGACACTACAGTAACAACTGAAAGTCACAGAGATGAGAAAAGCTTCGGTTTTTCTAGTCTAAGCTTCATGACACAGAATCTGAAAACACCTCGCAAGAGATCCAGTCATCAAAGGAGTATGGTTAATCCTCTAAATATGTTCGTAGCAGCTGAAATGTATCGTAACCCTGATGCTTTTAGGTACTTATTCTTATTTTGGCCATGGCCTGGAGTTAAAAGCTCTGTTATTTTTGAAAATGATTGAGAACTCACAGCATGATGGTGAAATTTCTGCATAAGCGCTACACACATAATATATATATATATATATATATATATATATATATATATATATATATATATATATATATATATATATATATATGTGTGTGTGTGTGTGTGTGTGTGCTTGTGTGTGTATGTGTGAGTGTCTGTGTATATATGTATGTACACACATATAGATATGTATATAAACTAATGAACACATAAACGTAAATATGCATATAATGTACGCTATTTGGATATGCTGATAAATACTGAGCTCACTAAATGATGTTTATTTGTATATTCAAACATGATATATAATAAATCAGACTAAAATGAAATATCTACCAAAAGTTTAAGGGAAGAGTGCACTGCAAGACCATCTATATAAAAATATACAAACATAAATCAGCTCATATGCGGCATAGAATAAAGGTTCTCTCTCTGCATTAATTAATCTTACACTGTTCCCATGGAGCAGTAATCAAGGGAAATCTTCCCAGGATAAAAGAGAAAGGAACCAAGAGACCAGATGCTATCGAAGCGACCTCTTTTAAAAGTTGGGTCAAAATGGTCATCTCGCAGACTTTCTAATTCTCCACTGTTACCATTTTTACTTATCTCTGCCATCGGTAACATGACTTCAGTCAGTCAGTGTTTTTAAATGAAATGACTGTGATTTTTCAAATAATTCAGAAATCATAAAAAAAAAATCATCAAACACTAAGCGACATAATTCAGCTACTATCGCAAGAAAATTGTATATTCTGAAAAAATATTCATATACATATATTCATATACATATATACATACATACATACATAAACACATACTCACACTGACACACACACACACACACACACACACATATATATATATATATATATATATATATATATATATATATATATATATACGTATACATTTAACTTTTAAGTGAATTTCATAAAAGCAGAAATAATTAGGCAATGATTAGATGTTCTTTGGCAATTCTTACAGCCTAATGGAAATTTATTTTTATTACAGCTAATATTCAAAAAGGTGCATTTAAACATTCTATTCGTTCAGAATTTTCCCTTATAAAAAGAATAAAACATTTTGCTATATATACCAGCTACGTAACAAAGACACTTTCAAGTACGAAAGAAAGAAGATAAAAGATAAAATAAAAAGCTCCGTTATGTAAATATAGTCTAAACCAGTGTCATATATTAACAAGAGCTACAATAAATGCAAATATGGAACTTATCAAGTATAGATAATTGCCAGGTCAACTAAATAAGCAAAGAGGAAGATACCAGCCTTACTAAGCAACCTTCATAACTGCGTTAAGCTTAGAATAGCCAGTCATCTGCGAGTTAAAATTTCAACTCAGTGGTCCGGGCAAACAAGATTATTCAACAAAAATAATTCAACTAATAATCAACACAGCAGCTCCATTAATGCCCGGAAGATAATACGGATTAACAATATTTTTACGCAATTACATGAAAAACTCCCTGCAGAAGCTCTCTTAACTAGAGTTGTTGATATTAGTGCACAGGACTGAACTACACATGAATCACTACGCAATCAATGCGACCGCTGCTACCGCTGCCGCTTGGCCCTGAATATCAAATAAAGAAGATCGCTTGCGCAATGTAGAAAGTTCGGAATATTAATGAATTTATTAAGGTTCTGATAAACCGGAGAGACCGTGTTATTACTCCAATCTGATGCGAGACGGAAGATTCCCGATAACTCCTTATTCAAATATCATATGCAAATGGGAGCTACTGCCTGGAATGATTCTAATATACATGATTCACAAACCTACTTTTGCGCTCCGTGTTGATGGGATATAAATCGATACAATTTTAGCGGAAAATGCCAAAAAGGAGCATCAAAATCAGTAAGATTCTCTTCCAAACTCTTTTGGAAGATTCTTTGAAAAAAAAAATCGATTTGTAATATTAAAAGACCGATAAGACATTCGCTAAAAGAAAAGAAAATTACGCTGAAAAATACTCCGAATAATAGACGCTTAACAGTAAATAACAGGTCGGAAAAATAACTGACAAGTATCCGGACACATTGCTAAATATATTATACAAGAGAAAAGGTAAAATTAAACAATCAAATGATAAATGTATACCAGATTCTGATTAGTAGGGGGGATGGAAACCTTTCGAAGGAGGCAAAGTGCAAAATCCGATAACATCAGAGAGGAGCTGATTTTCGTGGCGACAACACGAGAGAGAGAGAGAGAGAGAGAGAGAGAGAGAGAGAGGGGGCATGGAAATTCATGAGTTACCATTATTTTTATCACTACTGCTAAAACTAAACATGGACAATTATGACCTCTAACTCAAGGAAGAGACACATTATGAAAACAGGTGAAGGAAATATGTTACATATTATGTCATTGAAAATACGAGGATTGCGATTAAATAATCTTACGAAAACTTATATGGAGGTTCCATTAAAGTAGTAAAGGTTTCCATGATAAAAGCAGTGTTCCAAGTTAATTCAGTTTACGAGAAAAAAAAGATGATTGTTTTATGAATTATCTGACTGTAGTTACTATTTCAATATTGCTGTTAGAAATAGCAATACCATCAGTGTTATATATATGTATATGTATACATACCTGTATATATACATACATACATACACAAATATACTTACATACACATATCGAGATTTTATGCGCTACAACAAATTTCAGAATACAATTATTGGCCAGTAAAACTTTTGGACAAGATACAACGCAGTGTTACATTCCACCAAAATTGTAAGCAAATTGTAATAGAATTTAGAGAAATTCTTCTAATTATTCGGCACGACCTATGCAGAGACTCAAACCTCTCTATTTTTTGTTGGACAAGACCCTTTTAGGGAAATCAACCCATAATTCGCGATTTTTGGTGGTTAGAGGCCACTTTCAGAAGATTTGCATAAATGATGCTGTCAACAGCAAATGGCTGTTGAACCATTCCTTTCATATGACAGACCATTTAATGGAAAAGGTCAATACATCTCTTAAAAAACTCGTGATGATAATTTTAATACTAACAAAAAAAAATGGAGGGGGAAGAGAACAGCAGCTCGTTTCATTATGTTTAAAACCTATGACAGAAGGAATCAGTGACAGCGTATCTTCGTACACTATGCGAACCTTAAAACCTATGACGGTATACCCTACCCAAAACGTTGCAAGTGAAAACATAGACATAAAAGCATAAGCGACTTTCACAGTCTTAATCTTAAGAATGAACGTCAAGTAGAAAGCCTACAAGACGCCATACTTGCAACCTTACAGTGTCGGAGTGCATGACGATTTGCAAATGGCCAAACCATGACAAACAATTTAGATGTCGGGTCCGATAAGAGGCGACGGGATGGCGACGGCAGGTGAAGGTCTTTTTATAGTGTCCGTTCCGGGTGATGATAAGGATGTTAGGGAATGGTAAAATACAGATAAGGAGATGTGATAAGCAAGGACACGCAAAAAGGGAATAAACATGAGTCCTTAAGTGCTGAGGATGCTCCGGTTTAACTGAATGGACGTGCTGGGATGGGTAGGGACGGGGATTGGTGGAGGCTGTGATGAAGGACTTGGAGATGACAGTGTGGGTTGGGGGTGGGGGTGGAACCTTGGGGACAGGACAGAGCACATCAAGGTTGTTGGTGAAATAATAATAACAAGGGACGAGATGGATGATTACATTTATTTTCCCTTTGCGATAAGATAAGGAACACGGAAGTTGCATGAAATATATTTTCTTGATTTCAGTGATCATTCCTTTATCATATTTATATGTCTTTTGTCATATATATCCATCTTTTAATATGATTCATGCAGTGGCTTTATATATTCAATACTAAATTAACGTGTTATTTGCATAACTTCCTTTTTCTTAATTCACGTATTTGAAAGAGATATATAATGAAATTAACAAGATATTTTTTATTAGACACTTGCAACATATCCCGTACACATAGCAGTAAGAGGTTTACTAAAGTATATTACATATATTCTGGAAACGAAATTGGATTAAATACTAATGCATTCACATATTATATGTGGGTGAATACATTAAACATCTCTATAGTTTTTCTGCGTGTAGCAACGAGAGACTAAGGGGCTAGCCCCTCTTACCACTGAATGTGAACCCCATATAAAAAGCCAATTTGAAAGTAATTTGGTCAGAGCTTCGGGACAAAACGTAACGTACCTACGACTGGGATTCTCTTTTACATTTCCGTCCTTTTTGCTAGCATGGGCACGTTAGCACTATAAATAACAATAACATCATTTCAAAACAATGATCGATGCTGGAGATAATCATCGGACTAGTTAGTAAAAAATATCTCTGTTAAACCACAGAGTTATTCTGTGACCTCGGCAATACAAACTCTACGAGAGAGAGAGAGAGAGAGAGAGAGAGAGAGAGAGAGAGAGAGAGAGAGCAGATGTCTTCATACACATCACTGGAGTGTTTCTTATGCTAAACTTGATTCAGAGTCAGTCACGCGGTTTCAGAAAATACCGCAAACGTTCATGGACAAATGTACAGTAAAAACGACAGGATTCTTTTCCTATTTTTAGCAAAGAAGGAAAAAATCCTTATAAAAGATTCCCAGAATGTAATTTCACGAGCTAGTATTAAGACAGCAAGAAAAAATCATAACATAATAAAAGGACAAGCTTGATACAAAAAGCTTTGTATAGAATTTACCTTCATGTTATATCTACCGACAACACCAACAACGACCGAAACAGGAACAACAAAAGCAACAATAACAATAATTTTCATCCAATATCACAGCATCAGTGTGAGAGAACTGATGTAGAATAATGTGAAAAAAGTACACCCCTCCCCCCTTCCCCCAAAAAGAGGACAGAAAAAGATCGAGGAGAGTTTAATCACACAATGACCATCCTCGATACACTGTCGTCGCCGCCTCATCCTCCATCCAACCAGTCTTCTCTTCCTTGACCTCTCTGGTCCCGCCCACTTGACCCGCAACGCTTGACTACCCCTACGCAACCTTTATTCGATATTTATGACCCACCCTTATTATCAATTTTCTGGTTTTTCTTTACTAGAGGGGCCAATTTTTAATAGAGTTTGCACACTGGTTGCTCACGCGGTTCCCGGACGTTGTATAATTAGGAAAGCTAAACTAACACTATTACTACCACCCCACTCCCCCCTGATCCCCCACCTAAAAACCACATATATATCGACTACGCGGGAACCTAGTCGCTTTGGGAAGGAGGAGAAGAATACTACTTTTCTCTCTATTCTCGTAGCTGCTACTTGAATTCTTTTTTTATATACCCTTGAGAATATAATCTCTACTTCTAGCACGTACAAATTAAATTTCCCAAGGTAAATTTTTTCTGCTCTAGAAGATGCTGCTTGAGTTCTTCCAGATAATGTACATAATATTTTTTTTCTGCCACATGAAGATTAGATTTTCCTGGAAAATTCTTATTTTTACTTCAGTAGTTGCTACTCTAGTTCTTTCTAGACAGTCTGTGTAATATTTCCTACTCCTTGCATATGACGACTGAAATTCATTGGAGAATCATCTAGGCTATATTCCTAACACTAAGATGCAAGTGGCCAGTGGGATGGGATTCTGATACACCTATCTAGTCTGGGCCTGATGGAAGAACGAATGAGATGAGGTGGGAAAAGAAGTCAGCTACTCTTCAACTAGTGTGAGACGTGGTGGCCTGGCGTGTTCAGAAGCTGCCTAAGAGGAAGAGGTGCTGCCCATCATCTCATCGAGACTGTTGTCGAAATGGTGCTGTAAATTATTCTGCAGTAATGCAGAAAGACACAAATATTTTCACTGGTCTTGAATTGTTGATCATTTTTAGACTAAGAGAGAGGTAAAATCTGATGGGCTAGTAGTAGGGAGTGTTTCGTCCAAGATACAGCTCAGTTTGAATTCCTTAGCGATTAAAATTTTTTGCTTATTTTGTTTTTGCAACTCTCCAGTATGTTAAAAGATTATTATGAAATACTAAAATACAACCGTAATATTGATGGTGAACATTCAGAATTATGGAATCTCTCCAATACACTGTTTGTATCAATGTGCTTGATACCCTTGAGTTATTGTCATGAAAGTGGCAATGTCTTCTAGGTTTCGTATACGAAGTTGATGTGAATATGCGGAAACTCACATTCTAGATAAAAAAAAAAATATTACAATATCTGCAAAACCAACAAGTCCTGAGGAACATCCAAACACTTAAAGAGAGGTAACATTCTTTCCCTAAGTATAGTTACAAGTCCTGGATTTATTGACTGAAATAGACGAGCGTAGACATTCAATAGCCGATTTCCACCTCGCTCAAGCGTGACATAACACATCCCTGTGGCCTAATGGATATACTTTGTAGAGATTACGGCCTATCAGGAAGCAAAGCGAAGGTCAGTTCCTATTCCACCCCGAAAGCTAAAGCTAGTAACTGTTGTAAAGGATAAAGAGGGCGATGCAGAAAAAGATAATTTTTGTAAAACTACTCTCATGGCTATAAATAACATTTTTAACGGTATCCTGTTTCTGTCATTATATATATAGCATATTAAATATCTGAAATTTTACCTTTTATATTCATAACTAAAATCTAATCTGGTTCCTTTAAAACTTGTAATCAGCTGTTTTGTAAAAGAATGAAATTAATCTATCAATTACAAAATTAAACAATCTATCAATAACTTAAAAAATGGGTTGTCATTCATACTAACTTCTGAAATCAACAACCTTGCTAGAACACCTATGAAACTGGCATCAAATCATTTTACATAAATCACAAAATACAGGTTTCTTTTAATAAACAATGCTTTCCAATGACGAGAATCTAGTAACTTGTTCGCATTCTTTTGCAACTATGAATATGCTTAATCGAGCGTTAAAACTAAAACACTTTCATAAATATTACAGGTTACTAAGCGATGATTATAAATTAAAAGCGAATAAATATTCGCAGTAACCTGATTCTCTCACGTAAAATTCTACTTCTGCCACTTCAACATTTACTTGACGCCTAAATTACTACCCACAACTTAATTTCCGTTTCTGATGTGTCAGGAGCATCTGATTAGGGCGTCCCTGTCATTAACAGAGAGAGAGAGAGAGAGAGAGAGAGAGAGAGAGAGAGAGAGAGAGAGAGGGGTGGGGGAGGAGAATTATCACTCCATTCTTTAAGCACCATAAAAGTTTGAGAAGCCGAAAATCGTTCCAGCATTCCATAATCCCATAACAAAAGTAGCGTCACTATATTTAAAGCAAGAATAAATAACATGCGGTTCTCTTGTATCTGATTGCGACGAATATCGACCTTAAAAAAACAAAAATATCACTTCAATACCATAAAGAATCAATATCTACGTGTATGCAGCTGCAGTCGCTTTCATAAAACGATGACGGAAAATAGCTTCGGCTATCCATCCCATATGCAGCCAATAAAAGCCATAATGTTTGTTTGAAAACTACGATAAAACACGTAAAAATATATATTTATTGTGAAATTATGAACGTTTAATAATGAAATTACTAATAAAATTTTACAAAAGAACAAAAGAATCAATTCACGATCTATTGGAGTATGAGTAACGGGTCGTGAAATCAACGGACAAGAATTCATGGATGTTTATGCAATGCGATCAACCTGTTCTCTCTTTAGTTTATCTTTAAATATGCAAGTAGTGGGAACTTATTCATCATGAAATTAAATCTTTTTGCATTTAATAAACCAACATATTAATTCTCAACGCACAAATCGTTCATTTTCTCTTTCTTTTGCCTACTTTTCTATTTCAAACTTAGAAATGTGGCCCTGTTGCTAAAACAGTTGTCGCACAGATAAATCTGCCTCATTAACACCCGCGCACAGCTAACAATGCAGACGCACTTTCGAAAACATCTATTACATCATGCTTCCCGCTTCGTCTTAGATATTAATTATGGCCATTCACGTATTATCAGATATGCATTTTGTGCCTCATTAGCCTGTCAGAGGAATATGAAGTTATCGCGAAGGGTTCCGCTTATTTATGGCCGATTCAGCGGAGTGCTGGGGTTCGCTCGCATGACGCTCAAGACCTCAGGACAAGAGAATTATTATTCTTAAGTCCGTTAGCTATTGAGGCCCGGTACTACAAATAAGAATTAATGCTTCTCTGCTGAAAGCTGAGGCATAATTGCCGTGTGTAATGGCTTATTGATTTTGATGAACAAGTAATGCTTTCATCATCCGAAAATCAAAACATCGATTACAATAACAACAGTAGTAATAGTAATTATATTAATGTCATAACAGAATCTGAACAATTACCTGATGAAAAAAAAAACTATAGGGAAGGAAATAACAACTGGATGTCTCGGTCCAATTCGTGACAGAGCAGTTAACCAGTGTCGCCAATTTATGGACAACCTCCTTTACTGAGAGAGAGAGAGAGAGAGAGAGAGAGAGAGAGAGAGAGAGAGAGAGAGAGAAATCGTATTTGCAAAGGAAATTCAATTTCCAATAACCGGTGCTTTTGAAGGATGGGGTCACAGGCAGCGCCTTGATAATCATCTGCCTCTGGACTCGGAAATCCTTGATCTCGTTTGGAAGTAATTTAAAAGTTTACGATGAATCGGGGTGATGGTGGGGACTTCTTAAGGGAAGGGAGGTGGGCGAACGGAAGAATAAAAGGAGAAAATGTACAATCTATTTTCTCTGAGAGAGAGAGAGAGAGAGAGAGAGAGAGAGAGAGAGAGAGAGAGAGAGAGAGAGAGAGAGACTGAATAACCCATCTACAATTTCAGCAGAGTAAATTAAATATGCCAGTATTTTTTCGACATACGCATGGAACCTTAATAATATATAATATTAATGAGTTTATTAGCAAACCTTGCAAAAGGTTAAAGACACCTGGGAAAATCAACAGTATTAATAAATTTGGAATGTGTCTTACATGTTCTCCTTTTCTGAGTTAATATATATTGTATTATGGAGTGTTTTTACCTGGAGAGGAAGTGAGGATTACCTTTACCGCTTCATTTTTTTTTTCTTTTTCCACTCACCCCACGACCAAAAGCAGTCGACCAACTACCTAGTAAATAATTCACTGCTTAAATTCTCAGAGGTTAAACCCAGTTACGAGATCGAACACTGGTCATTCAGTTTGTGAGCTTAGCAAGCTACCTAATTATTACGAAACTAGATTAATGAGAGAGGCAAGCAGAGTGAACCTTAAAAACATCTTATGGATGGTTTCACCCCAGTCGAAGGTCTTCCGTGGATTATATACATTTTGAAGTGGTACGTATCACTCAAGTCTGTTGTTTCTCTCTCTGACACACACACATATACACAATACCCCTGCGGCGACCCACAACAGTCGGCAAACAAACAGGTACATAACTTACTGCTTATTTTAAAAACAGCATGATTCCTTTTACGGATGCGCCCGTATCGTCCCTTTTCGTCTGGTTCGGAAAGCGAACACTTAATGGTACAAGAGAGAGAGAGAGAGAGAGAGAGAGAGAGAGAGAGAGAGAGAGAGAGAGAGAGAGAGAGAGAGAGGTTCGGCTACATTCAGATAGGTCAGTTTGGAAACTTTTTCCAGTGCTGCTCAAAGCTCAGGAATTCTCTGCTTACTTCTGTCATCCTTAATTCGTTACAAGTATATTTTTTTGAGGGGTGATATATTGCTTCCATAGGGGTAGGCTCTTCACCCTTCTCAGGTGTCTTTTACCGTTTGCCTTTCATGCCAAAACCTCATAACGGTATTTTGTTGTGCATCCCCTTTTTAAATGATATTCCCACAAATATATAACTAGATTTTTTCTCTAAAATCAACACATATTCATATTCAAAAACGACCAATACCAGAAATCTTAAGGAAACCAAACTATAATTTTAATTACCATAAAAAAAATTACTGTTCCCGCTGCCAGCAAACGCAATCAATAACGGCCCACCAGCAACCGCAATAATGGCAACCATAAACGCAATCGCTATCAGCGCAATCACGCAATTGCTCTTGCCGAGTGGGTTCCTAAATCGCGGCTTCGTGAAGGCATCTCCGAAGGAACAAGCTCAGGTCATGGTGGTCGCCCCAGCCCCTCAATGTCAAATTTTGAAAAGGGCCCACAAGCAGTCATGAGAACAAACTTACGTGCTGGGGTCACGCAAGGGTGGCCACCTGACCCTTAACAGGGTCCGACCTTGTTTTCCAGCGGTATCGCTGGAGAAGGTCGACCTTTGGCGACCTACTCTCCACTCCCAGGGTTCTGAGGCAAAGGAAAAACTCCCCTCCCCTCCCTCATAGGGATGGAAGACTATTGACAACAAAAAGTTTTTCCCTACCGAAAGAAGAAAACGAACTTTACTCCCACTGGTTCCTGTCGAAGTTCTATCAAATATAAGGGTGAAAGCGAAAAACTATATCTAATGAGGAAAGTTAAACTGAAACTATGGTAGCAACAACACTTCTGGAGTGAAAAGAACGAACATTTAAGCAAATAAATTTATTGAAATAAATTCTAAAAAAATACTTGAGAATACATAAAATCAGATTACATACCAACAAAAGTATATGAAAAACTACAAAACTATATAGCCTTACCATCACTAAAACTTATAATGTTTAAAACTAATCAAGTGCGCTTCACAGAAAAAAACGCAGACTTTTGGTTGCAGTATACAAAAGGAACCATGAAAAGGCACATGACGAGACAAAAATGAACAATATCACACTACCTACAAGTGCACACATTTCAAAGCAATCACTGAGCGTCATCACTTTGGACCTGGTACTAACTTCAAACGATTTTCCGTAACAGAACGGGGAGAAAGGCAATCAAGAAAAAATGTCACAGCTACAAAAAGGCTATCTTTACTTAATTATGAACAAATCATTTCATATAGCTCCGGCAATAAAAAAAATTTACCTCACTGGAACCATGCAAACCCAAACCACTGAAAGAGGAAAATTGAGCTTTCTAGAGACTTGAACAACAGTGTCACAAACAGAGACAGAACCCTCGTCAGACCCTGATACAAATTATAAATGTTTCCCACGAACTGGTTCAGCCATATGCGCTCATACGTATTATCCGGATCATCCTGTGTAACCAATAAATTTGACATCCATTTCAACAACCGTTGCAGCCCTGATCCGCCGACCTCCTGGTAAGGAAGAAGCAAATTTACTCCAAGGACGACTGTTATGAGATCAAAGGCTGGTGGGCATCTCCGTATTTGATGATGATTGAGCAGAGGAATTCCTGGACACTCGATTCCCGGACAAAAAAAAAAAAAAAAAAAAAAAATCGGGAAAAAAATTCTGAAAGGTCAAATCTCATCAGAAAACTCAAGAATTATTGTTATGATATGACGGCATCATATACTGTTCAGTTTCAAATGTTTTAAGGATTGGCAGCTACCCACTTTCCTACTGGGGAAAAGGATTAACTGCAACGAAAGCTACATGCAGCACACATTCTGTTCTATCAAAAGCAATATTAAAAACGACAAACAGTCGGGAGTCAATTCTCGAAATCAAACTCATTTGGCAATCCAGGAGAGCTGGTGTCCATAAATCACTATTCAGGAAAAATACAGGATAATGATTTTCAAGCGAAAATACGAAATCCTGGAAAGTCTTCATCCAGGAACATGCTTAAATCCAAGACAGACGATTTCAGATAAAATCAGGCTGATAACCACAGAAGTTTGTATTCCACATTTCAAATGACCAGCAAAAATTTCATAGGGTGCTTTTCCTACAATAATCGCACATACGAACCTGAACAATAAATATTTTACTCTAAGTGCTGTTCTGACCAACGATGGGGTTTGAGATGCTTTTGCTTTCTGACAGATGGAAAATAACACAATGTGAAAAAGGCTGAAGACAGACTATTAAAAAAAAATGTTTGGCAGACGATTAACTCAGACAGCGTAGCCCTTGCTTTATTCTAGCAACAAGAATATAAGTTCAGAAACTAAGTATGTTTCACAAATATGTGTTGCAGGCGTTTGTAATAAAATTACCCTACGTTTCCAAAAGGCTTAGTTCCTGTTTCATTAAACATAGAAGTGCAGAAAAACCAGTCTATTGCAAGAGTCCCGTATTTAACTGTTTTTAGCATTTTACCGTTGCCCATTAATACAAAAATAAATACAGAAATTATATATATTATTTTAATTGTTCACTGAAATCGTAAGGCGTTCGCAGCGTTATGCTTCGAGTTGTGGCTAAACACCTATGGTTATGAATGAAAACAATTCCAAACGTCAAACAACCCATCCTTCCATATCCTAGGGTAGTTTGAACAGAACGACTCTCGACGTTTTTAAAAATGAAAGTTGGAACATCTGAAGATTCCTAAATGGACTTCATGGCTCGTTTTTCACGTCCACTGCTACACTAAGGCCAGCTCTGCCACACATTTCCCTAATCATTCGCCCAATTTCTCCTTCAGTGCCTCGTCCGTCCACTTGGCCGCACCTTCGATTCATCAGTCTTACTACATTTGGTTACAGATAAAAGAGAGGGCGTTGAGAGGCGTTGGCTGGAGCCATCTCAAACGAAGAGGGATGGATAAAGGGTGGATAGTGAATGGAGAAGGGGATACTGATCTGTCCAGAGTAAAGACGTCTAGAGGGTAAGAGGTTTTTTTTTGCCCTTTTTTGTAGCGGTAAAGTCCCATGCGAGCAAGAGAGAGGTAATAGAGACATCATAACCCTATGACCTTCATGTGTGGGCGCGAGAGTGGGCGTAAGGATGAGGGGCGGGACTGTGTTATGGATACATCCTTTGTTAAGCCGTGGGCAGGTGGGCGAGGGTATGCACACTCCCTTTACACTGCTTGGCAGCTGTTGTCATAGATAAGGTCACATACTCACAACGTTTTGAGGCCTTTCCACAAGAGGAACAGAAAACGGGAAATGATCGAAATGGATGAACTTACTTATTTTCCTTAAATCATTTCTAAGCAAAAAATCAATTTTTTTTTTGCCTGAACAGTACATCATACGTTCATAATTACTGCTTGGTAAAAAAAAAATGAGCTTAACAGTATTATACTCATGGAGTTTTTTAAACACACGTAGTTACAGATAGAGAATCAATTTAAATTTTATATTAATTTCAATTTCTTGTTAAAAGTATCTTTGCAAATATACAACAATCTTATTCTGTCAGTTGACTGACCGGGTACTAACACTAACTTGGCACTATGACAACAACAGTCATCGACGTCGACTGTCAAACTGATTTCATAGAATAACGAATAATGCTAAATACACCATTGTGTGTGCGTGTGTGTGTGTTTGTGCGTGCGTGCTTCTTTACATCTCTGCAATATTTAAAAAGTCTCCGCTGGTTGCCTTCAAGGATGACAGTAACGTCATTCTAGTTGTGTGTGTGTGTGCGTGCATGTGTGTGACAGAGAGAGAGAGAGAGAGAGAGAGAGAGAGAGTAATTAGACGGTAAATAATTTCTGGCGAGTTTTCTGGAAACTAATCACAATTAATTACATATATAATAGCAAATATATCAGAAACATTAAAACTGAATACATTTTGGAAACTATTTACTGATGGCTAGTTTACATTTCATTATTATTATCACCCATCCTGTAAAATATACGCTTGTAGGCCTTATCATGCGACACACAAACACAAACACACACGTATATATATGTATATATTTGTGTGTGTTTTGTACAGTATGTAGCAGCTGATGCTGTGTGATGTCCACCCTCGATTCGGAGGTTACAGTATGAACACTGTAATGATCACTGTCATGTTTTTTTCTGGTTTCACCCCTTGCACGCTCACACACACATACATATATATACCTATATATATAGATAGATAAGTAGATATATATACATACACACACATATATATATATATATATATATATATATATATATATATATATATATAATAATATATATATATATGTATATCAACATCATATCTAACTCTCTCTCTCTCTTTATACACACACACACTCTATATTTATATATATATATATATATATATATATATATATATATATATATATATATATATATATATATATATATATATACAAGTGTTTCGAAATTAGAAGTCCCACTCTCTTTATAAACTAAAATTGATATGGACAAAAACAAGTATTTCATATTTTTTGTAGCACTCCATCTGCCTATGCCACATCCTGAATTCTTGGGAGTTACAATTTCAACAAATCGCAGAAAAGCTGAGACTCACTACATTTCCTGAGCACTTTGAGTCACCTCTCTTACTTGAGTTATCGGGGCTTGGTATACCATCATAGTTCACTGTGCATTCAACCAGCACGATCCAACACAAGATACTACCAATGTTTTCCACATTAAGGTCAGGGAGCTTCCTGGAAATTCACTTGACGAAGAAATCCGATACCCTGTTTCAAAGCGGCTCCTGTGTCTGAAGAGCCTTGAAACATGGTGCCTTATCATGTAAAAAATGTGACTTCTTCAACAGATAACACATTTTCAGGATCTTTGAGGAAAATACTCCACCAGTAAGCACAGTTTCTCCAAAGTATTAAGCCATTCCATGACTGTCCTTTTCTTTGATGATCCCCATTGCCGTTTGGCTGTAGAGCAGAGAACAATTCCCAAACATTCAGGAAATTTCACAACTTGGCAATAGCGCATGTCATCGCTGATATCATCAACTGTGCAGCCCAAATGATCATTTTATGATTTGGCTTCCTGACTGTGTAAATGAAGAATTCATCTGATGGCAACATAACGATAGCTTCATCCCAGTCTTTAAAAAATGAACCACAAAACCATGCATATCTTCTCTCTGTTGCCTTGGAGTGATGTTGGGCTGCTGATGGCGCTTAAGTAGCTTGATACCAGATTTTTCAACTCACGATATACCACCGCCAACTTCTCTTCTTTCCCTTTTTGTTTCTAGTTCAAACGCCGATTTGCATAAGACTTTCTTGGTCTACCCCTGCCTCAGCTCTGGTGGCTTTTGGCCTCCTGAAAGGACTTTCAGTCCTTCGGGTACTCATCTTTTGCAATGACAGTCATGGATTTTTGTTCCAGTTTCTTTTAACAAAGGATTAATCTCTTTTAATGTATTTGGCTATCCAGGAACGTGAAATGAAGGATGCGCCAGCATCCCTGTAGCCTCTCTGAAGGTTATAACCTGATTCGGTCAATCATCTGATTTCTCAAGTCATTAGCCATGGCTGTATCTAACTCCGTCACTCAGTCTGAAAATACAAGAAATGTAAAACTAGAAAATAAACTTAATAAAACTTAAAATAATGTCCTTGGAGATAGGCTATATGAAAAATTTTAACTTTCCATTTTGTTCTGTGGAGGGGTGGATACTCTAATTCCAGAAAACACAGTATATATACATAGTTATATATATATATATATATATATATATATATATATATATATATATAATATATATATATATATGTGTATATGTGTGTGTAATATGTATTGTGTGTGTATTATTGCAAACTTGGTGGGTCCAGAGGAAAACAAGGTAACGATTACTGCAATATTCATACTGTAGATGCTGAATCATGGTAAGATACCTCGTACAGTAAAACTTCCACAGTATCAGCTGCTACATACACCAAATCAGAGGGTTCATCAACATATCATCATCAAACTTCTACGAACGCTGCACCATTCACCTTATCTTGCACGCGCTCTGCCGCTCATCCCCTTCCTTTCAAATGAGCTTTTCTAGTTATCTATCCGACCGTTCCTAGGGAGTCCTCTCCCGGTCTCCCACCCTGAACTATACACACTTCGCTAACCTATCGTCGTCCATTCTTGCCATTTGATCGAGCCACCTCAAAATACCCTGATCCATCCTTTCACCTACACTAATCCTTTTACCATTTTTAATTCGCATCTCCACATTTCTTATTCTATCAATTTTCCTTTCGCCACGAACACTACTGAAACAGTTCTTTTCGACAGCTTCGACCTTCTGTTTCTTACACTTGCACTATACATCCACACTTCGCTTTTTTTGACACTCTCTCTCTCTCTCACACACATATATATACATGTATAAATATGATCACATAATTGTACATAGAGATTGGCAATAGACTGCCATAAGAGTCCATGGAAGCATGAAAGACATACAGTGAAAACGGATACAGCAAACGTTAGAAATTACTACATAAAAGGACTTACAAAATGAGTTTCCCCAAGTTTGAAATTTTTGCACACATCAAAGAGAGGCATTTTCGGCTAATATTCTGGTCTTATCAATATGATCTAATTTCTTCCACAGTCGTCATGGTTCCCTTATTTAAGACATGTTGCTAATATTCTTAATATGCTCTTTATCTTCACCCCCAACAATCGCAGCTACACTGGTTCGTCTTTATTTCAGTTTTCGGTCTATACTCAGACTGCTATATACCTCTACAGTATATGAGGAATTCCTGCTGCTATTTTGACTAAGTTGCATACGCATGATATCGCTAATTTCTCGTAAAGGCTTTTTTTTTACGCAGTTACTGTGGCAACCTAATCTACTAAGAGGACAGTTGTGATTGTTACAAGTTTCCTTCTTACCTCTTAACAGAGACTTCTTGATCGAAGTCATGGCTTAACAACGCTTGCTCTCGTGTCAATTAGGCAAGAAATGAGGAATATTGGGATAATTCGTTTCGGCTTAATTCTGTTAATATTAATACAGATAACTGATGAAACATTAAAATTAACATTCAAAGTACTACAAATCGCATCTGAACGACTAACAAATCGGTCTCCGAGAAGTCCAGGATTCTTACGTTACCATATCATATACACTCCTAACGGTCTCTTTGGCTCTTTATGACATATACTATCATGACAAGAACTGCCTGAAAATTCAACAATAAGCAATCTTACTATTTTCCGTTTAGATGTTTTATAACAATTATTTATATAATTATATTCTTGTCTTTTGGTGAATAATGTGTAACTACACTAATTAGACAACATTGTTAAGGTGCGCCCGCACATCAGTAAAACATGTCTCAACACACGTCGACAACTTATCGCATACATATCACAAACAGGTTTAAAACACATCAACGACCGTAAGTGGAGAACGTACCTTTTGCCACTGCTGGATAATCGTATGAAGCATCGGTTAGGACTACCAATAAGTCGTGTTCGTGTTCGTGATGAGTGCGATGAGGTGCAACGTGTGTTCATGACATGTTTTGTTGTAGAGTCGACTCACCCTTAAGTATTCCTCTTTCAGATGGAATGTGTAGAGGTCGTGTCTTAGAGAAGCAATCGTATTAATATCTCATTCCTTTCCATATAGAAATTAAAGCTTTTGGTTTTCTCCGGATACTCAAGCTGTTGCAATTGCCTCTTTTTTCAAATTTCACGCGCCTGAATATCTTCATTCCGCATAACAGTCTATTATCTATGCCGTCGAAGAAAACGATTTACTGCCGTTTACTATGAAATCCACTGCGTCTCTGTTGAAATGAAATTAATTTTGTGCATTACTCGACTGTTGTGGGTTAAGGAAAGGATGGAGACTTGGTGAGCAGAATAGTTAGCAGCCAAGGAACCTGCTTTTAAAGGGAAAAGACATTTTGGATTGCATATGTAGATATATGCAAGTATATATACACACACACACACATACACATATGTATATATATATGCTATATATATATATATATATATATATATATATATATATATATATATATATATATAATATATATATATATAAATCATACAATAAATAGTTATATATATAAGAATCAACAATAAAGGGTGAAATCAGAGGCGAGATGTGAATATTAAACAGGGCTTGAATGAAAAACCTTATTGTTGCACTAGTTTTGAAATTTGCATTCCTCCATCATCAATTAAATCTATAATAAGGATGTTACATTACAAATCAAAGAAGTAATAAAGTACAATAAAATGACGTATTTGCAAGATATAATAACCTAAACAGGCAACAAAATCTTAAAATATAGAGATACAAATATACAATATTTGTTGTCAAAAATGAGCAGAAATTATAAGTCTGAAAACACAGCAATTCAACAGACCTTTCATTATTACAAAGAGAGGGTTTGTCTCTTGGAGAACTTAGAGACTCAACTACTCCGGGCTCCATTTCGTTAGTCCTACAAGTATTGACTGAAAAATCAATTTTAGTGGTCCATACTCTTTAGAGTGTTGACAAATAACGCTACATGATGGTCTTAATAAGCATTCGTCTAGATCTTCAGTTTAGAGAAATTTAGTTACGACCTTAACATCAAGAGCTTTTGCTGTATGTTTCAGATTAGGTTACTATGGACTTAAAGGTTCAATTTCATAAAAGCAGTGCCTATATTTCAATGGCTTTAAAAAATTTTTACAAATGCGTATAGGAAAGGAGCTTAAAAACTCTTGCTTGAAGCCTACAAATATCACGGTCAACAGAGCAGTTATGTACTTTCCCATAGCGTTTGTCGGAAAAAGGTCCTTTGATGAAAAGAAAAAGCTATTGCATGAATTCTCGCCTCAAATAAACATTCGTGTGATATTTAAGCCAAAATCTACACGTCAAAAACTTCAGTTTCAAGGATGTGGTACCAACTGAGCTGCAGTCGTTTACTGTTTATAAGTACAGTACAAGGGTAATTGCTGTAGTACAATACAAGTGTAACTGCTGTAGTGCAATGTATATCGGAAAATCAAAGCGGCAGTTCAGGATTCGCATCTTCTAACATACAGGAAGATCTGTTAGGGCGAATAGGCCATTAAACAAACTGTTAGGGCGAATAGGCCATTAAACAAACTGTTAAGGGGAATAGGCCATTAAACAAACTATCATTTAGAGCTATTCGTCAACACTCTGGAGAGTATGACCATCTTATAAATTTGTATTCCTTTTCAGTCCTAACTTGAAGGACCAACGAAATGGAGCTCTGCGTGGATGATCCTCTATATATCCTCAGAAACAAACCCTCTCTTTGTAATAATGGAAGGTCTGCTGAATTGCAATGTTTAGAGACTCTTTTAATTTTTGCTCATTTTTGACAACAAACATTGTCTATTTGTGTCTCTATATTTTAAGATTTTGCTGCCCGGTAAGGTTGTTATATCTAGGAATGCATTATTTTATTTTACTTTATTAATTCATTGATTTTAAATGTAACACATATTCCATTTAGATTGCCTGATGACGGAGGAATGCAAATCTCTGAAACTAGTCCCAACAAATAAAGATGCTCTTCATTCAAGCTCTGGTTTTAATATTTTATATATATATATATATATATATATATATATATATATATATAATATATATATATATATATATATATATATATATATATATATATATATATATATATATATATATATATATGTGGGTGGTGTGTGAGGGGTAGGCAGGTGTAATATAATCAAGGTGGATAGTTTTCAGTGCATTTTCCTTTAGAGACAATCATGCCGTCCAGAAACAGAAGAAAGCGAACGACATTCACTAAGTCCAACATATTTCTACCGCTCAGAACTTCAATTTTAGATCTGACTCCTACATTCCTTTGGCTTATCGAATGAAGATTTTTTGTTTCAATTCCCATTCTCCTCTTGACACTGAATTCTGTTCTAGTTTTCAACGTTCGATGGAGCAGATAGAGAGACCCAAAAGGTTGTTCTGACAGAATTATGAGACGACGCGACAAGGCGATCGCTCCGAGATAAGGATGGTATGAAGGAGCCATACTTTCGTCGGCTTTTTCTCATATGAAAATGGTAGCAAAATTCACCTGGGAGTTATCAGGCTCAGTATAAAAGGATTTGTGGATGGAATTTAAAAGCAGATAAATTACAGGGACAATTTATCATAAAACTAAAGATATTGCAATATTTTCGCAAAAATAGTTATCTTTTACATATCTACAAATACCAACTTCAAAATTTTTGGGTAAATTTTCAAAAGATAAAAAGCTTTAACGATTTTTGAACTGGAAAACAAAGTTCACATAAACGTAACTTACCCTAAATGTTAAAAATGACAAGAGGACTGGAAAATAATTCGCATATAACAATGAAAGATTAAATAAGAGAGACAATTTGGGAAAATCTGCCCATTTGTGCAATGTCCATTTTCAGCAGAAAGCAAGATTCTATTCGGAAACTAGATTCTTTCATCAACCTCTCACGTGCAACTGATACAACATCTCAAATAGCAACACGCGCGCAGTATTTGTGCTAATGTCCACAAATACAGCACGACCCTTACAGACATTTGCATATAAGTTGGAGAAAATATCTACGGCGCATTCCAGGATGACCTTGTCAAATCCTTGCCCTAAATCTTGAGATAAGCTTTGAGTATCACAGTCCGCTAAGCCGTTACCTCCCTCATGAAGGTTTAATGCAGTGTGAATAATATATGAAAATATAGTTTTCATTTTCTTGCATCGAACGTTTCACACCTATTTTTTTTTTTTTTTGCATTTACAGTGAAAGACTTTGGGACGGCTTAGTGTCCACATCATGATGTCATCGCAAAAAAAAAAAAAATTAGTGTCAATGGACATCCATTCTTTAGATGTTGTAGCTCCCTTTAAGCGTGAAAGGAGAACATTACGAGAGGGAGAGATGAAAAAAATCAGGCTGGAAGTAAGAGCACGGTGAGTGATTATACGAACACTACGGTTTTCTCTAGGAGCACGAGCCAGTGTAATGCTGGCTTACTCTGCAACAACAACAACAACAACAACATCAACAACAACACACGGAAAGTTTCCCGGTTCTAGGATGCAGTTTTATTTGAAGACACTTAGATGTGAGGGATTCAGTGCCCAAATTCTCATTACTGGGAGAGTAGAAGGTGTGTCACAGGAAAGGAGTTTGTCTGGGTATCATCTGTTTTTTGTAAGAGATACCAACAGTACTATATGAGATGGGGAGGGACTGAGAACGTGTTTCGTAAGGAGCCCCCAAAAAAGAGGAAAATGATTTGTGAAGTGAAAGGCACCAGGACAAACGTTGGAAGGAGTCCAGTGCGAAAAAGATGAAAGAACTCTTTGCCAGAGTCTTTAATCTTCAATGTACAATCAACATTTAGTCGTATGACGGTAACACAAAAAAAAAATTGTCAAATTTACGTAATAATCCATTGTATCATCCCTCGCGCATACCACCTTACGTTTGAATATACAGATCATGTCTGTGTAATTTTAATGGTGTCGCTAACTTGTTACACTGTCATTTAAGTTTAACCTTAAAAAAAACAAATTTCTTAAGGAAATTTTAAGATCTTTTAGATTTGACAATTGATGTGATCCATCTCAATATTTTTATTATATTTTTGTATTCTTACTCACATTTTCATTCTTTCATGCTTTAATAAGATATTATGGTGTCATGTAGGAAAAAGCTAGAGGATATACTGTTTTATTCTTTTGGATAAATATTTTTCTGATCATATAATCTTCTGCCAAAAATACAAAATATTAAAGTCTAATGTTCACCGCCTTAACATATTAATTTGAACCGCTCACAAGATTTCACCTGAGTAACAAAGCAATATACATGATGCATACAAATGACTCAAGTTAATTTAGATTTTTCTTTATTATTAATCAGACGCCCCCCGAATCTGTTCGACCTTCACCTCCCGGCCATATTCAGGAGTTCGCCTTCAATCTCGAATTTTTCTATTGTGCAAAACTTGAACGAGGGCCCCTACTCTATTTAAATTCATTGCCTCCGATATAACTTCGCCATTTTCTCCTTTTAATCTCACATGTGCTTTCTATATTCATTTGGCATTTTGAGAAGAAAGAGGCTTCCCACGAGTTAAAAAGAAATAGTCTGATAGTATACCATTAATGATATAGCTTAACTATACGACAGCACTGCAGCCTCCTAAAGTTACAAGAACTCAAACTGATAACACTAATAAGAAGACTGATTCCGTTAAAGGGTGAAAGATCTCTGGTACTCATCCAACATACACGCTAAAAGACGGTCCAAGCTATGTAACACTGATATATTACACAGTACATTTGTTTTATAACTTTGTGAGGAATTGTGTTTTTGAAACTACCAGTGCTCCATGCTTTCGGATATTCATTTTACTTATGACAAGTTTTTACGAAGGAAAAAAAAACAGATATTACCTTTATGATAAAGGTTCCATCAAGACTTCAGCTCAAAGAGGCAGCTGCTCGATTATACCATCTGACGTGTCTACAACCCTTGTAGACACTAGACAGCCTAACAACGTATTGCATGATAATATTTTACAACACCCTGTGATCTTTACTAATACCTAGTGGATGACAAGAAATCTGTATAATTTCACGACATATAATAATTTAATTTTTGTTTCATTTACAAATGATAAGACTATTACATACGAACGTTTTCACTGAGTGTGGACCAGGCTCCATATCTCATATTAACAACGTCAGAATATTTAGCAAAATACCCTGATACATAATATTCTGTAGTGTCCCTGATCATGTTTAACAACAGAACTACTGAGTTAACTATCAGCAAAAAAAGTGTCTATGTTTAAAAGAATTTTACTATTTTTAAGGAATGTGTGTTAATCGGTAAATGACGTTCGCGTGAGAGAAAGCGAGAGAGAAGGGGGAGAGGGGGATCTGGTATCACTTCAAAGCCCTGTTCTAAAGCTCTAATTCGACCAGAGATATAATTAACAGGTTCAGCAGCTACATTAAGCTCAGTCATGGGCCCAATAATATC
Source organism: Macrobrachium rosenbergii (assembly GCF_040412425.1). Lineage (NCBI taxonomy): Eukaryota > Metazoa > Arthropoda > Malacostraca > Decapoda > Palaemonidae > Macrobrachium > Macrobrachium rosenbergii. The sequence goes on from NC_089791.1 coordinate 10,346,487, forward strand.
CAGAACCGAAGCAGCCACGTACTTGTATGTGCACGTCTCCATGGACCGAGGAAACCTTGTGTGGTCGGAGGTGCTCTTGCAATAATATAAAATCTGTTTGCCATTTGGTCAACAACGGACGATAAGTTTTTTGATGCACGAAACAAGCATCGTAGGAGTTTATTATCGCTACTCCCTAATATTAACATTTGCACTTTATAGTGGTATACCAGTAGGCCTAATCAATTCTTCATTGGCGGGGTGGGTAGAGCTCTCCGTAGCACGCTGTTGGCCCAGCGTTCGACTCTCCTACCGGCCAGTGAAGAATTAGAGGAATTTATTTCTGGTGATAGAAATTCATTTCTCGTCATAATGTGGTTCGGATTCCACAATAAGCTGCAGGTCCCGCTGCTAGGTAACCAGTTGGTTCTTAGCCACGTAAAATAAATCTAATCCTTCGGGCCAGCCCCAGGAGAGCTGTTAATCAGCTCAGTGGTCTGGTTAAACTAAGATATACTTAACTTAACCAGTAACCAGGAAGCTCTTCAAGGCTGAAGGAGAAATAAGAGTTGAATTAAAATGCACACTCACAGCAAGGCAAAGAGAGAGAGAGAGAGAGAGAGAGAGAGAGAGAGAGAGAGAGAGAGACTTGTTACAGTAGATATGATTATGAGAGAGAGACTTGTTGCAAAGAAACTGACTGCCCCAATCGTCAGTTTGTCCTCAAGAAGCATGGTAATTCTACAATTAAAGAATCTCGATATATCCAAGAAAGGAGGCTTAGAATGGGAGCCGAGAATTAAGTAGGATACCTATGGCTTTCAGTGGAAGAACAATTGATAATAAAGTACGAGGAAACAGCAGAAAATTAAAGAAAAGTGAATTGGGGAAGGAGGAATATAATATATACATAAGACCAAAAGCATAATCCTGTAGTAGAAGTAAGTAAATAAATAAATCACTAGGAGTAAGGATAAGGGAAAAATAATCTTCACGACCCATTTTATCACAGAGTGACATCTGATCTGTAAGATATGACCTCCTTTTCTGTGACAACAAACATATTGTTATTTATGACATCTGATTTCAGTAAAGATGATGATAAATAAAAGCTAGCTAAAGGCAAAAAATGAAAAGTCTATTAACACAATTTTTGCTTAAAATAAACTGTACCTTAATCGGCTACGATAATTGTTTTGTGGATAACTATGAGTCCCTTTACAGTCTCATCTATTTCAAAAGGGACCACCTAATCCAAATCTTTGTTTATAGAACATTCTTTCAATGTTAGGTTAGTGCACACACAGGCTTACATACACACACAAATATATATCTATCTATCTATCTATCTATCTATATATATATATATATATATATATATATATATATATATATACATACATAAATCTTTATATATATTTATGTACGGATATACTAGTATGTACCTATATTACAGACTTCAGTTCACAAGGGGGAGAGAGCAAAAGAGAGAGAGAGAGAGAGAGAGAGAATGTTGCAGAACTGGATGAGGTTACAGAAATCCAAAGGGTACGAAACAAGCCAGGGCCGTCGCAAAAGCAATAGATGTAGAGGAGACTCTCGTGGGAATTGCAAGGGGGATGGAAGGAAGGGGTTTAAAAGGAAGTTTAGATCGCTCATGCAAAAAGAAATGAAGAGTCAAAGCGAAGTGCAGGAAAGGAGGCTGAAAGCACAGAAGTGAGATACATCCGATAACAAACGAGGTCATAAAAGGGGAAAATTATACAATTAACCGTACTCCCGGGTTCGCGTTTATCAAGACCTGAGATAAAACGTGAAGGAACTGAAAATAAATTTGATGAACGAAGCAGATAAAGCAGAAGGATGAAGAGGAAAAGAACTACAAGGAATGCAAGTAGCTATTGTATGTATAAAAGTATATTGTACGAGAAAGAAAAAAATATAAGGGCACAGAGGTCAGGGATTCTAACGGGAAGAAAGAGAGAGAGAGAGAGAGAGAGAGAGAGAGAGAGAGAGATAACTTAAAGAGCAAAATGTTAACCACTGAAAGTCTCATTAAAGCAATAACATGGAACCTTTCAATCCGAAAAGAAGAACGTAAATACGATTAAATTGCCAAGAAAGGATAAAAGGCGCAATAACAACTGTAATAAATTTACATCCGTGCAACTTTTATATACGTGTATAGAGTAATGTCGTTTTTAATCACCTGTGTAATGTTTGTACAGTTGTGCAATCTTTATAATTTTAATTTTTATCGAGTAGCATAACATATATACAGTCGTTATTTTACAGTGATATAATCTTTATAAAATCGTGAAATTTTAATACAGCAGTGTAAGTACACCCATGAAAGCTTTATAAAGTCGCATAATCTTTATACAGAAGTGTAACCAGATGTGTATTTCTTGAATCTTACAAGCGTAACTAAGAGGTGAAAATTTCGGGCCAAGTGAAGTTAAAGAAGTTGGACAGCTTGGGGGGAAGAGAGCATAGAATATGGGTGGATAGTAAAAGGAGGTTATCAGTGCAGCTTGAGGAAATGGGGAAGTTGCAATGAGCCTTTAGTGCGGTCTACAGTGCGCCTCACAAGGTACTGTAGATGTCCCCATGGGGCATGTATTTTAGACCTTACTAGTGGCTCTGCAAGAAGAGAACGAGGGACAGGAAGCTGATAACATGGAGAGGAAGGTTAAATATACCTTAGTTTAATCAGACCACTAAGCTGATTAACAGCTCTCCTAAGGCTGGCCCGAAGGATTAGACTTATTTTACGTGGCTAAGAACCAACTGGTTACTTAGCAACGGGACCTACAGCTTATTGTGGAATCTGAACCACATTATAGCGAGAAATTAATTTCTATCACCAGAAGTAAATTCCTCTAATTCTTCATTAGCCGGCCGGAGACCGAACTCGGGCCTAGCGAATGCCAGCCCACAACTCTACCGACTCACCCAACGAGGAGAGGAAGGGGGGAGGGTAGCTGAGTGTAGGATGGTAAAACCGAAAGCATGAGTAATCACTTCATAAAAAAAAGAAAGAAAAGACAATAGACGGGGATGAAGAAACCATGAACGGATAAAAATCAGGCATCTCAAGCTATGCCAAGAAAGGAGTATTATAAATACCAGCTAGAGGCTGACATATGCCTGGGATTGGTGGTTACTTACGCCTACGTAAATTCACTTGTAACGAGATGTAAAATGTGATATTCCCACTTGAGGAAGTTTCAGGGAAGACAAAGGTATGAGGAAGACGAAAAATGTCAAGCGCCTGTGGGAGGGATGCCACTTGGGATGCAGCAGAACGCCGGAATGCTCACACATGGGTCGTTGCGCGTCTGTATATGTGTGGCTGAAGGCCTCTTTATAAATGGTATGCGCCATTTTTAAGTAATCTTGTACTTATAGAGATAATTTGATCGGAATACTGTGTAGATTGTTAAACTGGATTGCCTACAGAAAAGTATTTGAATGTTTAGTACTTCGACGAGGAGGGAAAATTAAAATGACAAAAACGGAGAATAAAAAATATCTGAAAGTTATAATATGCATTCAGAACTTAACCATACTTTGATTTTATTTTATAAGTTACTTTTTCATACAAAAACTACTACAGGTACAGTTCACGAGCTATGATTAGGAACAGTAAAATACCCAACATATTTTCGCTAATAGCTTTAAGAAATGAGAGAGAGAGAGAGAGAGAGAGAGAGAGAGAGAGAGAGAGAGAGAATAACACGGATGATACCATAACTTCCTTTCATATATAAAGATAATCTCTCCATCTCAAGGAAGCTTTGTCTCGTTTCTGCAGGAACAGTTTCGGTCACTGTTTCGTTGGGCTCAAGGAGAGTCCGTCTTCCTCTCTGCCAGCTTTGTACCACCAGTGAGGCTTCCCCTTCCTTTGCGGAAATCTGTGTCTCGGACTGCACGATTCGCCAACTTTTTCTTTTCTTTTCACTGTGAAACTTTGAAATTATTTTTCTGCTTCCATTTACAGAACTCATAATCTTCCAGTCTTCTTGAGGCATGTCTGTCGCTTCTTCGTGGGCTGATTCCAACTGTTTTCCCTTCTAATTCGTTTTGTTTGTTTTTTTTTCGGGTCAGGGCCAAATCAGGGAACTGGGTTGTTCGTCTCGCCAGCGACTGCTTTAAAAAACCTTTATCAAGGGCTGTCTCCGAGGCTTTGTAGTGACAAGCGTATCCAAAAAGTGTGACTAATTTTAGATATTAGAAATATATTAGAAATAAACATCACATGAACTTGAAAAGTCAAAGAGGTTTAGTTAACAACAAACATCAACTCTAGATAACCAATATTTTTGTGTTGTTAGACTTTACTGAAACCTCAAATCCACAAGATAAATTTTACTAAATATTGGAACAATAACCTTAAATAAAATTTGGCATTTTAGTTATAATCTAAGGGACTGGGTGAAACAGACCGTGGCCCACACTTTCGGAGTTCGAGAATTCTCGAAGGTGATGAAATCCTCCGGCAGGAGTGTGAGGGAACAGGATAGATTCAGAGGCGTGGGTCTTCATCTCAACCACTGTGTAGTGTTCAGTCTAAATGCAACAAAATAGATCACCTAAAGTCAACCTTCTTAAATAATAACACTGGCTGAATTAATAATAGCAACAGATGAATAAAAAATCACAATGTTTGGAAACCCAGACTAATTTAAAATCTTTGCCGTACATAATTTATACGCAATTCATTCCCCTTCAAAGAGAACAATGTCTAATAGAGTTTACAATCAAATATGACAAAAGGAAAACCTGAAATCACTTCAAAAATGAGAAATAAATTGCTGTCAGCAAGTGAAAATTCATCTCCATTAGCTTAACATTTCTCCTTGGAGCTAAACGACCTCTATACAACCACCTAAAATGTTCAACCTCCATTAAAGTCGTCTCACCCCTTACCCAACGTCAGGAATCCCCCAGTATTCATTAGCGCCAGTAATTACTGAACTAGTCTACATTAGCAAAGTAGATCTCAAAAAGACCACACCCCACGGACGTCTTTCTTTTTTTCTTTTAGTTGCAAGCGCAAGAAAGGTTAACGATCTCGCAAAACCACCTGTTCTAAAATATATCATCAACTGTGCCATTGTGGAATGGATGCTGATCTCGAAACCCCGCAGTCTCACGGGGAAATATCCTTTTCAAAGGGTCCAGAATAAACATGAACGTTAATGGTCAGATTACCTCTGTAAAAGTCTTCTCCAAATAGGCCTTCATAAGATATAACTAAGAACCCTTTCCTCCATCCTCTCCACCTCCCCTTCCTCCCACTTTTTCTGGGGACAGCACTTTGCTTTTCATTGAACAATGAAAGCAAGTTTCTCTAAACTCGTTCTTCTTTTCATCTCTTATTCATGCACTGCGGGAGAGGCTTGAGTAGGGAGGAAGGACCTTAATTTTGCTCAGAAACATATGGGTTATAGAAACTGAAATTTGCATAAATTCCGTATATTAAACCAATTTTTACCTTAAAACTCGTTAACTAACATCTTCGTAATGCCTGGTCATAATAAAGGGGAAAGAGAAGAGGAGGAGGGGAGGGAGCGGGTTTGGAGAAGGTAAGCGAAAAAGATGATGAATGAGAGAGTTGGGTCGGGTCAAAGCGTCCAGTGCCAAGGGTCCCTCGGGTAATGAAGAATAATGTTCGAGGACCTCGCGCCAGCAGTTCGAGCACTAATTTAAGTGGCAGAGCAAGCCAGCCTAATTTATTGCTCTAATTTGTTAATGGCTTTATGTGCATTTTAATGGTCAAGGTATAATACGTATCTAGCTAAAGGCTTGCTAGATCCGACAAGGATAATGTTTCTCTTTGATAAATAATCTGATAAGGTTTAAGTCATGGTCGCTACAATAAATCATGAAACAGAATTCAATTTAGTTTAGATTCAATTTACATACATATATCTTTTATTGTCGCTTTGGGCACCGATATATTCTATACTGATTTTATTTTCAGACGGAAAATTATTTTACCAATAAAATATCTGGCCATTCTATTATTTTTACCTAAATTTGTTCTGTACTGTTGTTTATTGTTGATCACACATAAGTTCTAAGAGACCATAAATAAAATTGCTATTTTCATTTAGTGTTTTGTTTTCATATATCTCATAGAAGCCTTCTAACCATAAGGGTTAACTTATACACTGATTTACAATTAGAAGCAACAGAAATTTAAATCAGCAAAAGAAGAAGTAGAAAGAAATTGTTGATCATTTATTTTTTAAATATCTTCTTGATCCACCAGTTCCCGAGGTTAAGACATGGATTTTTATCATTATATATAACAAATGAAGTAAGTTCGGGGAATAAAGGAGTAGGACGGCCGGCGATGCAATACACAAACAGGTAACTCTTCAATTAACGTTGCCTAAACTTAATTAGAAAAGAAGAAAGGAAATGTCCAATTATATAATAAGTGGTATTGTTTAGCAATATAGCTTAATAATATCTATTCTCATTATAATCTAAATATTTTGTTTGACATTAACATACTTCATCATCATCACCGCCTCCAACCCCCTGCGACACAAAAGTCTAAACTACCCACGATAAACAGTATGTGATAGTGTCAGCGGGGCCCCTGTGGGCACTAGAAGAATTGGAAGACCCAGACCTGTTTAGATGAAGACTAAGAGATTTGCGGAAGTGAAAGTACAGTAAAGACTGAAAAACTTAAGTACCGTGAATTACTGATGAAGACGGCATTCTTTCTTGTGGTAATAAATAACAGGAATAAGAAATGAAAAGGAAAATTAAGAGTAAGAAATAAAAAAGTAAAACTACTTTCATCGGTACACTTAGAAGTACCTATAGATCAATGTTGAAGTCGCTTATAATTAAAGGAAATGACAGCTTATGAAAGTATAACTTAAAAAAAAATAGGAAATACAATAAACTAAAACCACCCACAACAGCCTACTTCAAAGAGGCAACTGAATGTGATGAGTTCACTTCGCAACAACTTTTTTTTTTTAAAGCAACCAAACTTCTATGAACTATTTTAAGGGCACAAGATGTCATCATGGTACCAGAACACACTATATATAAACCTTTTCTCAAAGACAGTTAAGCATCCATGTAAATAAAAATAAAAAACTCCGCAATCGTTTACGAGACAGCAACAACTTGGAAAAAGTTGGGCAGAGGGTTCTTGTGTGTGTGTGTGTGTGTGTGTGTGTGTGTGTGTGTGTGTGTGTGTGTGTATCAATTTCAACTCCATTCGTAAGCATGTAAGGGCCCTCTATAATCAGGCGTTTCACATCGCTATTAAACAACGAGCGAAAATGGCAATTTAATGCCGCGTATCTTTCGCCTTCCTCCATTTTCATGACTGCTGGTATAAAATTTGATTATGGATAAAAGCCTAATTGACCACTTTACTTTTTTTAACGGTTATATCAAGGAACATAATCAAGAAGCCCAAGTGGTTTGTCGCGGTTCTTTCGTCTTGAATTTTCTCAATTAAAACTGCTAAAAAACTGTCGAATAAGGACATTGCAAACGTAAATTGTTTTTTCATGTGATGGCATTTTTATTATTTTATCAAAGGAAGAAGCTACAATAAATGGCTGATCAAAATTCATACTTCACTACGAAAGATGGCTCAACGATCTGATATCCTACTGGAAAAGACGAAGAAGTAGTAAGGATGCAAACTCATTTTTCTCTCACGGTTCTCTAACCTCCATTTAGGAATTCTCATCCTAGAGAAATGATTTCCCTAACTGATTTAACAAAAACTTGTTCAAGCTTACAAGTCTAGCCACCTGACGCAAATACTGTTATATTATTAATCCTTTATACTTTGGAAATGTTGGACATTTTTTACTCAAGGAATGTTTTCAAACAAACTTTCGATATAAACATAAAAACGTAAATTAAAAATACCGATGATAGAACGGGATCGCCATAACCTTTCTTTTGTAGTTCTAATTAAAGAACTAATCAAATTCCGCTACATATTCATTCAAGTATTGAGTTTTTTGCCGTTGGAGATATATTACCATTATACCAGCAAAATACCGGCGATTCGCCAAACATAGATGGCATTTTGCTCTCTGTCAAAAATTCATTTAAGTACGATAATCTATATAAACAAACACTTAAAAAGGGAATTTTGCTAAGAATGTTTTGAGACTAAAATAATACTGAAACGTATAACGAAACATCTAAATACCTCAAGACAGTAATTATAACAAAAATTAGCTCAGAAAAAGTAAATGCCCCTTAAATTCACTTTGAAATCGAAGGAAGACTCAGAAGGAAAGCCAGACGTGTACAAGCTGCTAATAAAAGATTTAAAATAACGTGCCTGAAAGAGAAATCACCTATACTTAGCTGTGGTATAACATGCAATAAAAAACAGCAGTTGCAACATGGAGATAAATATGTAAAATCTTCATCTCTGCAGGTAGATCTAACCTCATAAAAATAAGTTTCATACCTACTGTAGGTGTTCTGTATCTAAATCATTCAAGGAACTAACATATCAAAGATAATTTTAAACAGTGTTGCATTGTTAGAGGAAAATCTTATAAAGTAACAGAATAGCATAACCTACACGAAACGTTGCGTTAGTCACATCAAACAAGAGTCTACTAAACTTGTATGAAAAATAGGAATATATAAAGAAATGAAGAAATGGAGCAAGAGCAGTATTACAGCTGTTAAAGAATCAGAATACATCACAGTAACTAAATATGAATCAACAGAAGGATGGAAACAAACAAACAAACAATCATGAACGCAAGTAGACCCGCACTTAAGACAAGGTGGAAGGTTCAAATCTTTCCAAGAAGTGCAAAGGTAAGATAAGACCCGCTTTTAGTAATCCAAACAGGTCTAAAGGCTGGCATCAGGAATGCAGATTTAAACAACAAATTACAACTGCAAATACCCTGAAAAGATAACATAAGTATGTAAGTACAGTAGTCACGAATCATATAATAATGAATAACTTCCAAACACATAAATCTAGATGTTGTATAATAATAATATATGCATCAGTAATCAGTTCCCTTACTACTTTTCTGGGTAAATAACTTAGCCCATCATATCGAAATATTAGTGCCTGAGAGCAAAGGACTTTGCCTTTGAATAAATATCATCTACGAATTTAAATAAAAACGTTATGTAAACCCCTATGAAATCATTCAGTAGTACCAGATGAACGAGTAAAATCAACAAAACCTTCAGTTCCATGTCATAGTTGAATGTGGAAAAGGAAAATGACTTGATATTCAAATACATTTCCAAGATTTTTCAGAACAGGGAAATCAATTATGAATCAGTTAACTAAAAGAAAGCTGCGTGTTTACCATAAAGTTCCAGCCTTCCCTACAACCATTATGAAACCTACAGAATTAAGAGCTAAT
>NC_089791.1:10363375-10395875 GCF_040412425.1 Macrobrachium rosenbergii
AATTATATTTTCCAAAGTCATATGATATATTTACTCTTTTCCTTGGGCACCACCGATACCAGTAACCTACCCACAAACCTATTACATATCAAACTAAAATGTCTTTGAATAGAAAAAAACAGAAAAATTTGATTTTGATAAAAAAAAACTGTAAAAATCAATAGCCTATGCCAAACACTGAAAAGGATACTATATAATCTTAACCTGTTATTCAAAATATGAATCATAATATATAATCTGAAACTGTTCTAACAAACCACAATAGTTAATTCTTATGTACTGATGCCTGTCCATGAGTTTATTAACATAAAGAATATAATAATTATAAAAACAATAATCTTATACTCTTCACTGCATCCCCCTCCCACTTATAAAAATTATAATCTCTTAAGCAGTTATTCAATATGCGAGCTTATAATTAATAAATAAATAGACAGGAACAACAAGATTAAGCGAGAGAATAATGGCACCTACATTGGCTTCCATTATCAGATGTGATCATCACCTGATAATTTCTCTTACAAATTCGATTTTTATGCATCGCCTAATAAATTAAGCGCAGAGATCACCTTGTTCAGATGCATAAACGTTACTTCTGCTCTACTTGGTCGAAAACACACATCTAATTCCGACTCGAATTCCATAAAGAAAAGGCGATGTGCAGTTTCTGCTGTCGGGGCTGTAGGGATATTTTATGTTATATGCTACTTTCCGCTCATTTATCTTGATTTATACATACGCATTTACAAAATGATAAGTATCTTTAATCATAATATTGATAAGGTGATCAATTTTACTATGAAGCCCATGTGAATGACCGCAAAAGTTCATCAATAATAATCTTAAATATAATTCACTGGAAAGCCTGATGCAAGAATAAAATGCGTTTTATATCAAATATGGCAAGCCATTCGGTTCTTTAATGGTAAAAGGATATTAAGGCAAATCCCTGTTTTGGAGTGAGGGAGAAAATCTGACTTTTAACCTTTCTTGCGAACGCATGAATGTTAACATAAAGCTTCACTTATTTAAAATGTAAAAAGGAACTGAAGTTTGTCGTTACATTAGTGCGCCATTGTTAAGAATGGCTCTCCCTCAGTGAAAACCCAGCATTATGAACCAAATTTACTACATACTTTGAAAAACTAGGTTTTAGCGTTCTTATAAAAAAAAACAAATAAACGATTTCACTATTCTTCGAGAAAACTTTATTAATACATGTAAGTTTCTAACGCATTTAATCTAGTCACCTAATTTCGGAGAATCAAATGAGTCAACATAAATTTTTAAGTAGACTATTAAATTCCTACCTGAAAAAAGTATGTATATATTTTCATAAGTCGCAATATATTCATATGCTTCAGGCATTAACTTTCGTTACTTATAACACCAACTTCATGAAAGCCGTGAGTTTTAGAGAGTACAATGTCCATAGGAACGGGCAATCCGATGTCCTTGTCTACCTGTCACGACTGGAACAAGAAAAAAAAGGACAGAAGCAACAAGATAAAGATGCGGCCTCTTTAAAAGAAGAAAGGTTTCCGAGAATTAAGAAAGGTAAAAGCATGAGGAGGACAACGAAGCCAGGCAGAAAAAAGAAACAGTTGCAACATACGTAAAGTAGAGCATTTACTATCTTGTTACGGACGATAAATATTCCCAGGGGGTAATATGTAACGGCCTAAAAAACATATCTATAATTCTGAGAGCGAAGGTTATTTCTTTAGACTTGACCGATCAACAGAGCAAAACCCTCCACTTACCAAGCTTATTTAATGTCATCCATCACCTGGCCACCATAACCACCTGCATTATATGTCCATTATCGCCTCATCAACACCGAGTATTCCATTGGCCTTATCGCCGCCATCACTCTGTTCTGAGGGAGCCGCGCGCACCAAATACAGATGGCGCCCTTCTCATGAGGGTTGTTGATTTAGTTATCGCACCAATAAACCAGAGGCATTAAGGACCTCGCGTTTACAAAACCAGTAAATCAGTAAATAATTTCCCGGATTCGCCTGCTTACGTCATCTAATATCATGATATTTTTTTTTTCTCCTAACCGCGGAGGAAATTATCACCGACGAAACGAGCTACGGTATGTCTTCATATATTTGTTTAATCAGATAACCGGTCGCAATAAGATCTAGTTTCTTGGGAGCTCCGCCACTGTGGAGCGGTTGCACGGTCAGTGGCGTTTGAGAAATCCGCGCCTTTGGGTTTAAGGAATGCATTTCTATAAAAAAAAAAAATATTCTAACTTGTTACGAAAGACCTGGCTTTCAGCGACTGATTTATCTAAATCGAAGGGTACAGTAAATACACCAGAAAATTTTTTAACTTAATGCTTGGAAGATTTCTCAAACAAAAATGCTCTTCAATTCAAAAATTTTTTTCAAATAACTCCGTTTAAGTGATTTATTTTCATAAGTAAAATTATATTTCACAATAGGCTACGTAATCGTAAAGTTGAGTATGGAACACAGATAAACTGTATTATTGTAAAAAACTATATTATATATGTATATTATATATATATATGTATGTATATATATATATATATATATATATAATATATATACAAAATACAGAAATGCAATACGAATATTCTTAACGATAAACGTTTCCTTCAAATAACAAAAAATAATAGGATTTTATAAGAACTATAACGTTTCCTTTAAATAACAAAAAATATATATATATATATATATATATGTATAACTATAATATTTATATATATATATATATTTATTATATGTATATGTAAATATATCAGTATATATATATATATATATATATATATATATATATATATATATATATAAATATACCAGTATATATATATATATATATATATATATATATATATATATATATATAATCTCCTGGTCACTATTTGTCAGATACATATGCAACTGTAATATCCACCATGGCCACTTGGCATCTTGAATTTTTCACGCTATTTGGATACGCTTTTCACTACAAAGACTTAGATCCAAATGCAGGAATATGAAATAATTCTGATGTCTGCAACATAATTTATATACACATATATGTGTGTACATACATACATATACAGGGTGTTTCGAAATTAAACCCCCCCTCTACAGCATAAACTAAATTGATAAGGACTAAAACAAAAGTAATTCAGAACAGGTATTTATTTAAGTTTCTCTCTGAGTATTTCATATTTTGTGGCCTCCATCTGCCTGCAACCTGCATTCTTGAGGGGTATGATTTCAGCAAATCACAAAAACTTTGAGGTCAAACTCCATTTCCCTGAGCATAGGTCTGCCTCTCTTTGCAGGTCGTGGAGGCTTGTTATACCATCATCAGTTAAGCTGAGCGGCTTCAACACGATCCTTTAGATACTACCAATGTTTTCCACACACATTAAGGTCAGAAATTCATGAAATCGATACCAGAAGCAGCTCCTGTGTCTGAGAGCCTTGAAACATGGTGCCTTATCATGCAAAAATGTGAGCTTCTTCAACAGATAACACATTTCAGGATCTTTGAGGAAAATACTCCACCAGTAAGCACAGTTTCTCTGAAGTATTTGCCATTCTATGACTGGCCTTTTTCTTTGATGATCTACATTAACCGCTTGGCTGTGAAACAGAAAAATTCCCAAACATTCAGGAAATTTCACAACTTGGTGACCAGCACACATCATCACTGATATCGTCCAACTTTGCAGCCCAAATGATGTCATTTTATGATTTGGCTTCTGACTGTGTAAATGAAAATTCATCTGATGCAGCAACATGGAGAAAGTCAGCTTCATCCCAATCTTTAAATGAACCACAAAAAACATGCTGGTATTCTCTCTCTGTTGCTGAGTGATGTTGGGCTTTACTGAACATGAAAATGGCTTGATACCAGATTTTCAACTCACAATATACAGCACTATAACTTCTCTTCTTTCCCCTTTTTGTTTCTAGTTCAAGCGCCAATTTATGTAAAGACTTTCTAGGTCTACCCATTGCCTCGCTATGATGTCTTCTGACTCCTGAGAAAGGACTTATGCTTTCAAGATTATCACTCTTTTGCGATGACAGTCATATGGGTTTTTGTTTGAATTCTTTAACAAGATTCATCTCTTTAATGTATTTAGCTATCCAGGAACGTGAAATGAAGGATGTGCCAGCATCCCTGGCCTCTCTGAAGGTTATAGCGGATTAGGTCAATCCGTCTGATTTCCCTCCAGTCGTTAGCAATAAGCTGTATCTAGCTCGTCACTCAGTCTGAAAATACAAGAAATGTAAAATAAAAATAGCTTAATAAACTCAAAATAATGTGGAGATGAGCTATAGCAAAAAACTTCATAACTTTCCATTTTGTTCTGTGGGGGCCTCTAATTTTGAAACACCTGGTACACACACACACACACACACACACACACACACATATATATATATATATATATATATATATATATAATATATATGTATATATATATATATATATACATCGATATATATTGTCATAAATGGGTCCTTAGGTGTGGATGGGGTGGGAGAATTGTATTATTATAGACTGCCTTCGGTACAAAGGAGGTCCACGATTATGAACAAAGGAAAACTACTGGAACTTACCTTAGAATCTTCCTTAATTTACGTAAATAATGAAGGTCGCCGATTTGGAATTAGAATTTTTTTACAATCAAAAGGGGTTTTCTTGCAGAGAATGGGGCAAATATGTGAGACCAAAAATGTAACGATTTACAGACATAAATCACGTATGATAGATCAATAATGCAGTAATTTACAGACATGCAATGTAAATATGAGGGGCCACAGATACCACAACCCCCATTAAAACAAGTAACTCTGTTATGCTAAAATGCATCAATTCACAGGCAGCAATACATTGGAAGGGGTAAATTCCTGTATAATGGTCATTAGTTAATCAAGATGATTTGTGTGTGGGTAACGGATTCTTGCGATCAGGCTGCGACCAGGAATGGTTGCGAAATTTGGATGGCAGTCATTAATGGGTCCTGGCATAGATTTGCGAACTGGGCAGGGTATGATGGCTCCTGGGGCCTGTAGATGTTTTGCGCTGAACATGTGAGGCTCAGCCGGTCACAGTGGTTAGTTTTCACCAGCGTAAAGGAAGGAAAAAAGGCATGTGTATCTCAAGTGCTGGTTCTGCGCGGGGTGCTTGCTTCTCCGGGAACCCAGTGTGTGCCTTCCAAGGTTGTTTGCTTCAAATTCTAGGCCTAGGTTGATCTGCAAAGAGTCATACAGCCAGCAAAGGAGTAGAGAAAAGTGGGTCTTAAGATTAAGCACTTAGAGGTTAAGTTCCTATCTATCTCACAGTCTAGATTCGCCTCCCATCCCCTAGGAGATGGAGGCCACTCCTACATCGCGTGATGGGGGTGAGGAGTTTAGTTATTGTTTTACCTGGTCGCTGAGGGTGGGGCTTCCCCTACATGAGTTCAAACAGGCGCTAACTGTCCTTTCTTAGTTCAAAATATGCTTGGTCTACCTCGCCTGCCATGTTTTCTTGGCCCAACAGTCAAATGAAAGGTGAAATTATTCCCTGAATAAATTAATTCCTAGCTGTCGGACAAAGGAGGAATAGAAATCTTTAACAGGTCCCCCCTTTGGAAAGGCCTTCACACCCTTTCAGGCGTGAAGGTCTTGGCTAATTCCTCCTGACTGGGCAGCTAGCGACCTACATAAATTGTGCTTTGGCACTGCAATAGCTAAAGGGGCCTATCTAACTGCTAAGAGGGGTTCTGAGTTGGCTAACTTCATGTCTATAACGGGCCTAACCTAGCTAAGGGTATAGACACTTCTGCTAACTGTCTCTGATGACAGGAGAACTCTACCTCTAGGCAAATGCACATAGAAAATACCTAACCTAACCTACTATCCTACGACTCTGGCACTGACGAATGGCACGCAATGAATTACGCTTGGCACAACGCTTTATGATTAACACGCAACACATTGAAACATGAATAACCTGAAGGGTAAATCACAGTGTACAATTAAGTAATGTATCAGTTTGAGTCTGGAGTGGGTTTGAAGGAGGTTAGTTAGGAAAAGGGTTAGTGGTACAAGGGCCTACGGGGTTAGTGATTAGTTTACTAATATGATACAGGGGTTATTCAGGCTCACTGCCTTGAGAGCACATTGGCTTTTTTATTGTCTGTGCCCTTGGTGTGCCGGATCGTCCAATTATGGTCCGGTAAATCCAAGCACCACCGCGTGAGGCACCTATTCTGATTCATGAACATGGTCAGGTAGACCAGAGGTTGTGGTTGGTAAGGAATGTCAAGGGGAACTTGTGATCACAGTGGTAGGCCTCGAAATTCCTCCAGGTGGATCGTATGCTCTGCCTTTGGATGTACATCCCAGCTCATCCTTTGTCACCTGTGGATACTGGAGGAGGAGCTTGCTGGTGTCCTGTTACCAGGCCTCGTTGAGTCCAGGGGTGATGTGGTGGAGATGGGCTATGATCTCCAAATTCTTCTCCAAGAAGGGGCCTTAGTCTCTGCACCGACCATTGCACTGGTGGGGGAAGGTTCTCTCATCGCCTCAGCTGGAATGGCTCGTTCCCAGAAGGGTTTAAGTAGGTTAATATGAAGCCATTTCGCCCGCCTCTTCCCACAGTCCACCAAATAGTTGAGTTGGCCCCTCCAGGCCAGAATCTTGTGGGGGCCCGTGAATTGGGTCTTGAGCGGCTGGGAGGCCCCTAGGCGGAGTACGAGGACCTGATCGCCCACTTTGAAGCTGCAGGTTCTGGCGTCCTTATCAGCCCGCAGCTTAACTCTCTCTTGGGTAGCTGCTTCATGGGCTTGGGCGACGGCCCACGCCGCCCGTAGGTTCCGCTGTAGGGAGGGGAGGCTGTCAGCCCATGCCGCCCTCTCGGGATCGGCCCAGGCCTCATACAGAACCTACAGGGGAGCCCATGTGGAATGAGCAAATAAAAGCTCAAACGGGCTGTATCCGAGAGTTTCCGAGGGGGCCCGCCTGATGGAGGAGAGGGCATAAGGAAGATTTTCCTCCCAACTGGCACCGTTCTGGAGGGTAGGGGGTGGAGTAGTGATGGGTAATGCCATGACTGGCTAGACTGTCCCTGAACTCTTTGGACATGAAGTGTCTCCCCTCGTCACTTTGGATGGTGGCTGGGAACCCGAAATGACAGAAGAAGTGGATCAGAGCCTTGATTGCATTCTTGGAGCTGGTGCTCTGTACTGGTAATGCCTCCGGATAGCGGGTGAACCAGTCTATGATCATCTCAAGGATATCCTTGTCAGTAAGCCGGTGCTACGAACCCCAGACTACAACCGCCCGTTCTACTTAGCGGTTGATGCCAACGACAAAGGGGTTGGCGCTGTGCTCTTCCAAGAGCAGGATCAAGTAAACCACCCCATCGCCTACTATTCAAAGAAATTGAACCCAGCACAGACAAGATAGAGCATCATTGAGAAGGAGCTCTTGGGATTGATCCTGGCAAGGTTGCCACTGTCATAAACTGGGTCCTTGGCGTGGATGGGAATTGGGACAGTTTTATTATAGACTGCCTTCGGTACCAAGGAGGGTCCACGATTATGAACAAAAGGAAAAACTACTGGAACTTACCTTTGAATTTTCCTTAATTTATGTAAATAATGAAGGTTGCCGATTTGGAATTAGAATTCTTTTACAATCAAAAGGGGTTTATTTACAGAGAATGGGGCAAACATGTGAGACCAAAAATGTAATGATTTACAGACACATAAATCACATATGATAGATTAATAATGCAGTAATTTACAGACACACAATGTAAATAGGAGGGACCACAGATGCAACAGTTCCTGTTAAAACAAGTAACTCTGTTATGCTAAAATGCGTCAATTCACAGGCAGTAATACACTGGAATGGGTAAATTCCCATATAATGGTCATTGGTTAATCAAGATGATTTCTGTGTGGACAACGGATTCTTGAGATCAGGCTGCGACCAGGATGGTTGTGTAATTTGGATGGCAGTCATTAATGGGTCCTGGCATAGATTTGCAAACTGGGCAGGGTATGATGGCTCCTGGGGCCTGTAGATGTTTTGCGCTGAACACATGAGGCTCGGCTGGTCACCGTGGTTAGTTTTCACCAGCGTAAAGGAAGGAAAAAAGGCACGTGTATCTCGAGTGCTGATTCTGTGCAGAGTTCTTGCTTCTCCGGAACCCAGTGCGTGCCTTCCAAGGTTGTTTGCTTTGAAGTCTAGGCCTATGTCAATCTGCAAAGAGTCATACAGCCAGCAAAGGAGTGGAGAAAAGTGGGTCTTAAGACTAAGTACTTAGAGGTTAAGTTCCTATCTATCTTACAGCCTAGATTCGCCTCCTATCCCCTAGCAGACAGGCTGCTCCTACATCGTGTTATGGGGGTGAGGGGGTTTGGTTATTGTTTTATCCCAGGTCGACTGAGATGGGGTTTCCCCTACATGAGTTCAAACAGGTGCTAACTGTCCTTTCTTAGTTCAAAATACGATTGGTTTACCTCACCCGCCATGTTTTCTTGGCCCAACAGTCAAATGAAAGGTGAGATTATTCCCTGAATAAATTAATTCCTAGCTGTTGGACGAGGGAGGAATAGAAACTTTTTAACAATATATTATATATAAACCTTATAATAATATATATATATATATATATATATATATATATATATATATAATACAGTACATAAATGTACAGTATGTTCATGCATAAAATATGAATATTTTCAAACACACGAAAGGATTTATACTTGATAAGCACTTCGTCCCTGCCAGGATTCAAACCTGAGTCTTTGATTTAGAATCAACACCACAGTCGACTTTGATCACTTGCCTATTAAGTTATACCTAACATGTAGGAATTCGATACTAAACAATACATGTTTACATACAATATATATATATATATATATATATATATAGTATATATATATATGTATGTATAATTATAGAAATAATCAACACACAATCACGTGTGGAGCAGAAATAAATTTCTGACTCACATCAGGATCGAACCCAGGTCTTTCAATTGAAAGGCAAGGGCCCTGCCCACTAGGCCATACAAGTCATAAAAGAAGTTGGAACCTGAGCGCCATTGCACACAATGAATTACCTGGGCAAGCTAACTGCTTGCACACCAGCGTGTTTTCCCCAAATTCCCAACTCAGCAATGACCGAGTTGACAGAATTTCATTCGAATCATCCCTTCTGAGTGAATAAGATATAAATGTTTCTATCTTATTCACTCAGGAGGAATAATTCGAATGAAATGCTGTCAACTGGAAAACACGCTGGTATGCAAGCAGTTTGCTTGCCCAGGTAATTCCTTGGGTGCAGTTGCCCTCGGGTTCCAACTTCTTTCATGACTTGTATGGCCTAGTGGGCAGCGCGCTTGCCTTTCAATTGAAAGACCTGGATTTGATCCTGATGTGAGTCAGAAATATATATATATATATATATATATATATATATATATATATATATATATATATATATATATATATATATATATATATATATATATATATATATATATATATATATATATATATAATCACAAACTACAAATGTCGCTTAATATCAAATTCACTACCTCTGGAATATCCCTGATGGGAATTATCACCGAAAGGGAATTTATAAGTGATAAATGGATTGTACTGCTGGGGTTGCGATCCTCGTCACAGAGATACTTATCCAGCAGCTCCAGTTGATAGTTCTACCACTGTAGCTTCATGACTGTATATAAATTGCGGTATGATAAAAAATTTCATAATAAGAGCTGTGTGTTCCAAATGTTCCAATGAACTATCATGGCGGAGGTGGGTTAATGCCGAGGCTAAGTACAATTTCCCTGCTCGCGACAGGTAAACAAGTACAGCAGACTCCGCATTGACTTATACCTCTCTTGATAACTCAGTGGTAGAGCGTCGACTGGAGTTGCTGGATAAGTATCTGTGACGAGGGATCGCGACCCGGCAGTAACAATCCATTTATCACTTATAAATTCCCCTTTGGTGATAACTCCCCATCGGGGATATTCCCGGGTGGTGTGAATTTGATATTAAGCAACATTTGTAGCGTCATGATTGTATACAAATCATGGTGTGATAATAAATTTCATACAGTATATATATGTATGTGTATATATGTATGTATATATATATATATATATATATATATATATATATATATATATATATATATATATATATATATATATATATATATACATATATATATATATATATTAACGTGAGAAACAACTTTATATGCAAACCCAACTTCCAAACTGACTTATAAAATAAATGTAGTATTTTTCATACTGATAACCAACTGAGGAAGGGTATAAGAAACTCAGCCCCTACATAACTTTCTCTCTATGCTCCCCTTTTTGGTACATCTTTTTATCTTTCCTAAGATCTGATGACTGCCTGAAATACCTCATTTCAGATAAAAGGCAAATGGAGAGGGAAGCCTGCAGAAATCCGCCAGAAAGGTTGAGTCCCCCACAGAAACTGGCGAACATGGGTTGCCAGAGGTCATCAGTATTTGAAAGGTCTTGACATAGAAAACAGAGATTGTGACATGTGACTGAGCCACTATCTTGACCCTTAAGGTCAGATGCCGGCGATCCCAGCGCCCTCTGAGAAGAGCAAGAAATTAATCCTACGAGGGCATAAAAAGCCAGGCTCAACTGGCCTCAGCCTCAGAAAGCCTTCTGGCTCCAGATCCGACACACCTGTCCCTTGTTGCTCCATTTGAGGTATTCCCATGGCCACCCTCAGTAACTTCCAAGTGTGACCCACTAAACTCATCCCTCCATTTCTGGTGAAAATTAGACGAGGCTCTCCATCGCTCCGCTATAAGGTAACGTCCTGATTCGAGGTTCTTTCAGACAGTCACGTAACTTTATTCTTTGACTGAATTTAATTTTCTTTTTAAAGTGTGACTTTTCACGAAGTCCTGACTCAATTAACCCAGTGTGAAGTTTTAATGTAAACATCTCACACCAGAATCGAGTTATCTTGGTACATATTTGCAACCCTCGATGCTATTATAATTTTCCATATGTAATTGCACATGGTGTTGCTAGCTGTGGAAACAACTGCTTGTCTTGTGCTTCTTGCAGTGGAAATCCCGCTGCAATCAATTCTTCAGTATCCCTCTCAAGAGGACTCCTCATAGATGGATTCTTCAGTATCTGAATAATTGCTGAATTATGTAACCACGTGGCAGAACATTACTTTACCTGCCTATCATTCCCCATTCTTCTGACTGACATGTTTAATTGTAAATATATTCCATTAAATAAAACCTAGGTTCCTTGTTGAAATACGACCTTCAGCTCAACTGTTTTTCTATTCAAGGGTTCCACCTGACCTAGCAATTGCAGTCAGAGTGACAAGGTCTCATAGCAAGTTCCCTGTTCTCCAAATAGAATACAGTAAGTAGGTTAGTTTGAAACCTTAATTATATATATATTATATATATATATATATATATATATAAATATATATATATATATATATATATATATATATATATATATATATATATATAATATATATAAAAATATATATATATATATATATATATATATATATATATATATATATATATATATATATATATATAATATATATATATATATATATATATATCATTGTTTGGAATATATGAGGAAAGCCACAATAATGTAAATGAAAGACTATTTTTCCAGAATGCAAAAAGGATAAAACAAGGGAGCTTTCGACCGTTTGCACAACGGTCCTCTCCATCCAACTGAATAAAAATACTTGTTTATCTTAAAAAGACAAATTAAAAAGAACTTTTGTGATAGCTCAGGAAAACATCGTACAATCTTTCGGCGTGAATATAGCGGTTATGTAATGGCTGTTTCCCTGTATCTGTGAGCCAACCGTTGTGATCTTCTTAACGGCCGTCGCTCGATCGTACGGTGCTCATTACTAGTGACTAGGTGATTCGTGGGTGGTGAACGACTTGCAACATCGGTGCCTGTTGTTTCTGCGACAACTGCCACTTCGACAATCTGTGCGGGGAGAGATGAGGGAGACACAATATCAGGGGCCTCGAGAAACTGCTTGAAATTTAAATTTATGGAATGACAGGCTAGCCTGTCTGCATGCCTGTCCTCCTGCGTAAAGGCTTTATTGCCATCTAATATGTTGCAAATATTTATCAAAGCTCCCTCCACTACTCTTCTATGGCCTACTTGACTACTTCTAAATATAGTTTTAGCTCCCTCCCAATCCATGACGTGATTATTCCCCCAGCAATGTCTAGCAATAACGCTGTTTTGAGCGAAGTCCCTAACCACTTTTTTTTATGTTCTTTTAATCTAATGTCCTTCCCCTTACCTGTCTCCCCAAAATAAAATAAATCACAGGGCTTGCATTTTATAGAATATACTCCAGTCTCTCTTGATGTTACTACCACTACCAATCCTGTGGCTATTATTATTATTGAATTTGGATTTGATTGAATTTTCATATGTGAAAGCTACTTTAACCTTACCTGTACTATTGATTAACTGGGCCGTTGATTTTAATTTCTCATGATATGGAAGCTTTATGAATCTCTTGCTGTGATCAATCTGCTTGAGTGAAGGGTTGTAAAACTTTTTCTGCCTTAGACAAAGCATCTTCAATAAAATGGGCAGGGTAACTCAACTTACTAAATGGGGCTTTGATAAATATTTGCAACACATTAGATGACACTAAAGCCTTTACGCAGGAGGACAGACATAGACAGGCTAGTGGTTCCTCATTGGACGGGTTGGTATCGTTCTTGGCTAGCACTCTGCTGGGCCCGCGTTCGATTCTCCGACCGGCCAATGAGGAATTAGAGAAATTTATTTCTGGTGATAGAAATTCATTTCTCGTTATAATGAAGTTCGGATTCCACAATAAGCTGTAGGTCCCGTTACTAGGTAACCAATTGGTTCTTGGCCACGTAAAATAAACCTAATCCTTCGGGCCAGCCCTAGGAGAGCTGTCAATCAGCTCAGTGGTCTGGTTAAACTAAGGTATACTTATTTTAACTGTCATTCCATAAATTTAAATTTCAAGCAGTTTCTCGAGGTCCCTAATACTGTGCCTCCCTTATCTCTCCCCGCACAGGTTGTCGAAGTGGCAGTTGTCGCAGAAACAACAGGAGGCACCAATGCTGAAGTCGTTCACCACCCACGAATCACCTAGTCACTACTGTAGTAATGAGCACCGTAAGATCGACCGATAGCCGTTAAGAAAATCACAACGGTTGGCCATAGATGCGGGGAAACAGCCATTACATAACCGCTATATTCACGCCGAAAGACTGTTCGATGTTTTCCTGACTGTCACAAAAATTCTTTTCAATTTGTCTTTTTAAGATAAGCAAGTATTTTTATTCAATTGGTTGAAGAGGAGCGTTGTGCAAACGGTCGAAAGCTCCCCTGTTTTATCCTTTATGTATTTTGGAAAAATAGTCTCTCATTTACATTACTGTGGCTTTTCATTCATTATTTCCGATCACAATATAGTGATGCACCTCAGATACGACGGTTGTTGAGGACGATGTTAGTCGCCTAGGACTGAGGCGTTTCTCTTTATAAATGGAGGTAGGAAGGGCCTCGTCAGTAACTTCAACTTTTTCAGTGAATGCACATGAACGATATGTATAAAACCGCATTGCTTATCTACCTACTTTTACAAAGATATTTCATCCATGGTACAGAGAAATATACTTTTCTGTGGGAGGACAATAGTAATCATTTCAAGGAACGCACTTATGTCATATAAAAGCCTTACCCAATTTCAAATAGCCTTACCCAATTTCAACGGCACAATGAAGTATCACCAGCCTCAAAAGCCATCAAAGGTATACTGAGTCAATGAGATTCTGAAAATTCTGGTCACTGAAAGGTACACCAAGCACATGAGTGGAATAAAGTTGCATATCCAAACGTTTAACGATTGTATTATCTGCAGATTTTGATGTCGTACAGACGAACACTTCCACTCAACAGACAGTTTTCTATAAAAAAAAGTAAGGAAAAAACATTTCTGCCAAAGGAAACGTGTCAGGTTATCCAAAAGGGACACATCGAATACATGGAGAGCTTAATTTCACAAACCGAGACAGGGAGTATTTCGTATCTTACGGATGGTTTCAAGCCGATGGAATGAGGATTACCGAGTCGAGGTTCTCTCATTTTGATAGTATGCATTTAATTTAACACGGTAATAAGCACTCACGTTTGGTATTTCTCTCTCTTTCTCTCAACACATGCTGTGATCCACAACGGTCGACTAACAGCTACCTTACCGGCTACTCCAGGGGCTAGAGCCTGAGCTGGCATATGACCAGTTTAATCTCTAGGAACAACAGCATCTAAGTACCAAGCACTGGCCACACAATTTGTGAGCTAAGTGCGCTAATACTGTAACACAAGGCCATTTGAGAGAGGGAGGTTTAACCTACATTTTACCACTTCCTCTTCTCACACATCATTTAATTTTCTTTATTTTCACTGCAAGGGAAACAAGAACCAACGAATACTTTTCTACTGTGAACCGGGAATAAAATCAATCCATTTTAGGCCTCAGATATTGACATGAACCCCTTCTTAAAAATGATAATGATGCAAGAAGGGACACACAATAAGCTTTGGAATCTTAGAAGGACAAGGGAAACATCGGGTGATGATATCACCTGATGATTTCACACTGCTAAGTCTTTCATTCATTAAGTCTCACTTTTCTGTTGTAATCTCATTTTTTCTGTTGTAATCGTTAACTGTCATAAAAAAGTCGTTCAAGATCCTTTATGTTTTAGAAACAATGCAATCAGGCGTTACACTTATACACCACAAAAAAGTAAAAGTATATGTTTTGCAGATATAATGAGAGAATTTCCAAATTAATGAACACTCGGAAAGTAAAAATAAAAAAAAACATTTCTTACTTCTGCTTGTTTGTACAAATCGACGAAATTTTCTGCGGTCCTGTTGTAAAATTAACGGTACATATCGTTATGAGAAGCCAAGGTGGACCAAGAAAAGAAGAGAAAAAAAAAGGGGGTCAACAGATTTGTATCTGTCTAATGAACATGTGCAAAGTTTTACAAGCTTCCCTTTTTTTTTCCTCCTCAATATACATAAACTTCATATGCGCGCCTGTGTTATCATTAGGATGGAGACCGGACGGATTTATATATCTTTCACATGCAGCTGATGATGCAGAAGTAAAGCACGGTCAAGATTATTTGCATAACTACAGAGTTCAATACGCTGGAATAGCCTGGCCCTTTTCAACGCATAAGGAGGAGCGCAGAAGATAAAAGGCTCTACCCCGGGTACATAACTGCCCTCAAATTGAAGGGGAACTTTATCACCATAATTGGAAACTCACTTGAAACAGGTCACTCACTCACTGCCCAATCGAATTAACTTTCAGGTAACGTATCGTGCTCTCCATTTCATGGAAATTACTTAAACCTGTTTATTTCTGTAAAAAAAGGTTTTATGATAAAATTGTTTAGCGGCAAAAGTTAATAACATTCAATACAGCCTGCACCAATGAATGGCATATGCATGAAGGCCTAGATTATAATTCACAAAGACTATTATATATAAATTCATTATACATCATACAGAAACATATGCACGCAGATATATCAATGCATATACTTGTTAAAAACTGTAAAACAGGTACGTTGAAGTCGAAAATTTTACAATAAACATAAAAAAACTGGATATCTAAAACGTGTTAAATATATTTAATGTTCTTACCCCTATTCACTTAAGTATTTGACAATTCTGTCACACACACACACACACACACACACACACACACACACACACACACACATATATATATATATATATATATATATATATATGTGTATATGTGTGTGTGTGTGTGTATGTGTGTATATATGTATGTATGTATAAACAACAGAATTCCAGGATGGGGTTCGCAGGCAGTAAGAATTCTGCGGGTTTAGGGAGGCAGGAAGAGGGAATAAAAATAATGAGTGATGCAATGAGGATATGAGAAACTTGGTGAAGAAGGAAAAGGAAATTATTTGAAGTGACTTAAAAGAGGAAAGGTAGGACTGTGTGCAAAAGTACATGAGGATAGATAAAGTGATTATGAAAGTAAAAGAGAAAAAGAGAGTACGTATTAAAAGAAAGTGGGAGAAGGTGAGTAAAAACTTCAGGGAGAATAAGTTAGTATACAAGTAGACAAATACAGAGAGATTGGTTATAAAGGGAATGTATCTCAAAATATAAGAAGTAAATGGAGAGAAGCTGTCTGAAGAGAATGAAGTTCTGGATCGCAGTAGTGTATTTTGAGGGAAACTGGGCAGACACCAGGATTTAAAAGAATCACACGTGAGATGTTGCAGTACAGTTGTGAAAGTGTGACTGAGTGACTGAACAGGGTGTGTAAGTCATGTCTGGATGGGGGAAAGGTTGCGACTTAGATTTATAGAGGCATAATTTCGCCTAGTTTACCTGAAAGGCGCACGGCAATATTTTCACTGAGAAGGTAAAACGGATGACAGGGAAAGAACGGTATAGGTTAGACAGGGAAGAAGTTTCGTGGATCAAGTATTTCTTATGAAATACGTTAGTGAGAAATTTGAAAAGGAAAAGTAAGCTGTATTTTGCATACATGGAACAACATAAAGCTTATGATAGAAAACACAGAGACAACGTGGAAGGTGTTGAGGAAGTAAGGTATAAAGAATAAACTGTTGAGCGATGAAAAGTTTTTATGATAAAAGTAGGGTACGTGTTAGGCTTAGAAGGCCTGAGAGTGGCTGGTCTGGGGTACAAATGAGGCCGAGTCAATGGCCCGTAAAAGTAGTGTATACATGGCGGTTTAATATCTTAACTGATGGAGCGACCCTACAAGCCGATGTAGGTGCAAAGTTATTATATAATAGGAAGGAGAACGGTAAATGGCATTTGGACAGGCTGATGATAGCAGACAATACATTACAAATTGGGGATAGTGAACAGAAACTGCAAGGATTCATGAAAGTTGGAAAGAGTTTGCATGGCGAGAAACTGCCAGTGATCGTAAGAGTAAGGTTATAAGGGTAAGTGGAAAACAGGAAGACGGGGCAGTGGATATTAGTACGGATGATGAAAGAATATAAGTAAGAGATTTTTATATGTACTTGAAAGCAGAGATTTTGGATGATGTTGATAGTAAGAATTTGAGTGAATGAAAGAAAGTGGAAGCTGTAGAGAAGAACAGTTAACGCAGTATTTGTAATATAAGATGAACTGAGAGGGTAAAAAATATGGAGGTGCATACAAGGATTGGTAAAAGAGTGCAGGTAAGAGGATAGACTAGAGTGCTTTGAGATGGTTCGGCCATGTTGGAAGAATGGAGGATGGAAGGTCCGAGAAAAGAGTAAACAGTTCGGAAGCCCTAGGGAGGGATGGATAGACGGAGTGAAAGAGGTTCGGAAAGGAGGGGTCTCAACATAGTGGGCGAGTGTGTGCAAGACAGAGACGAATGGCGCATTATGTGTTGTGGAAGTTTCCTACTAAAGGACTCCATCCGCGATTCAGTAATCAAAGTGTAAACGAAGCAGTGATCGCTGTCTTTTTTTTTTCCTTCTTGGGATCCACCACTTGTCAAGGGAAATGATTAGCAGATCTCGTACAGATTTCCCACCCCATCCTCCCCTTCAGGTGGATGGGACTCTGCTAATAGAGTCTGAAGCTTTAACTACTCTAGGTGTAACTTTTGACTCACACCTAACTTTTGAGAAACATCTAATGAAAGTTTCAGCAAATGCCGCACTAAAGGTAGGTATTGTTCGTAAGGCTTCATATATTTATAACAGTGATAAAATAAACGCAACCTGTTGTAGGTCATTTGTACTTACTGTACTGGAATACTGTTCTCCGGTGTCGATGTCTGCTTCTGCCAGAGATTTATCTCTTTTGGATAGAGTGGTTTGTGGTAGTAGGTTTCCGTTTCCTAATAGTAGCAGTTATGACCTTACAGACCTTACAGACCTTACAATTCGTTCGGGTTGCCCCAGGTCCCTCAGGTCTTTCTTGTTTGTCACTTTTTCATAAGTTGTATTTCAACAGAGATCTTTCACATTCACAAATGATCCCTGATCCCCTTTATCTACCGAGAACAACCAGATTTGCTGAGCAGCAGCACCAATATGCAGTAAACATGCCTTGCTGTCGAACTTCTCAGTTCTAGAGGTCCTTTATTCTTCACACCACTAGACTGTGGAACAGTCTCCCAGAGGATGTCGTGCAATTGGAACTTCAGAAGTTCAAGCGAAAATGCAATACATTACTACCCTAATACTAATCTTCTTGCATTTTAATACATTTCTATCTAATTATCTATTTATTAATTTATTTTTTATTTTTAAATAAGTGGGATCTCTTCTTTCTGTATTTCGCTTTACTTCTTCTTACTTCTTCCTAATGAACACCTTATTCTTTGGAAGCTTGAATTTGAAGTCAATGGCCTCTGTGGGCTTGTTCCATATGAAAAGGTTTCTTCTACTGAACAATAATAATAACAATATTGGTATATTGTGTGATATATATATATATATATATATATATATATATATATATATATATATATATATATATATATCACAGGTTAAGTATATTAGGAATTGCAACCACAAGAAAAATATTTCCAGCTAAATTCATTGGGTGAAGGCTGAGGGTGAGCACTTTTCAATCATTCAATATGACTACTACAGAAATATTTTAATCAGCATTAAACTAATTAGAAATTACTGTTTTTTATCCGCAGACATCAAGCAGTACACAACAATATGTATGATATTTGGAAACAATCACACACACATACTCACCACTAATGTGGTCTGGTGGTAGTATGCTGATCTCGCACTAGTAAGGTCCGTGATTCGCGTCCGACCAGCTACCACCAGTCAAACAGGCTATGAATATGTACCAGCGTCAGCTGTTCGTCAAGAAGAGGCATGGGGATACCAACCTCATTTCTGACGAAATGCTGAGAACTGGAAGGAGATAGCTCTCTTGCTGCACCCATAAGTGTACACACACATACACATACACACACACTATATATATATATATATATATATATATATATATATATATATATATATATATATATATATATATATATATATATATATAGTCTATACATTAACCACAAATGTGGTTTAATATCCAGTTCACTTGGCATCAGGAATAACTTACATCCAAGATGAATTGTAACAGATAAGCGCCTCGTTATCGGTAGCTGTTGGAATCCTGCTAGCGGAAAAGCGCTTATCACTTACAATTTCACTTGGGTGTAAGTTATTCCGAAGGTCTAGCGAACTGGATATTAAACGACAAAGCTTAGCAATTGTGAACAGAAAAAAAGTCACGCACGTATAAGGGACAAAAATCTATACGCACATACATGCATACATACATACATACATACACACACATATGTATATATACATATATATACATTTGTATGTATGTATATAAATATATATGCATGTATATAACATATATATATATATATATATATATATATAAATAAATATATATATGTATATATATATATATATATGATTTATATATATATATATATATATATATATATATATATATATATATATATATATATATATATATATATATATATATAGTGATTTTTGTGTGACACACGGGCAAGCAAAAATTAAAGTATACGAAAAACTTAATAGTAAATTAAACACAAAAAGAAATTAATTTTCTCTGCCTCTCTCTCTCTCTCTTCCTCTCTAAAATCAATGCATACATCCATATAAAAAAAAAACTCTACGCGATGTTCACAGAACCTCAATGTTTGTGCACGGGAGCAAATTCTGAAATACATGAAAGAGTTTTGTCATCAACTCTCTTTCCAATATTTTTTATCATATAGTGAAAACTGCAACCTCATTCTAATTAATGTAATGAGTATCAGCGTTTAAATAAAAATAACGATGAAAGTCATGGCACTTACCTTAGAATGAGCTACTGGGAATATACAGGTCAACAGACATGACTTATCTGAAAGAGAATATGGAATGATTAACACCAACACTTACGTGTGTTTTTTTTTTCTTTAAAGAATATTACTGTGATTATCACCTAATACGATTAAAACACAACAGGAACACTCAGGTTTAAGAGAGAGAGAGAGAGAGAGAGAGTTAAAAAACTTACAAATTTGATGTGGTTTTTGCTAGACCACCATATTAGGATGGTCACGAAGACAAAGACAAGAAAAAACGAGAGAGAGAGAGAGAGAGAGAGAGAGAGAGAGAGAGAGAGAGAGAGAGAGAGAGAGAGAGAGAGAGAATAATGAGTTCAAAATGAAAAAAGAACTAAAATCACAAATTTACCTAAAAACTATTTAAGCACCATGAAACTTTAGACACCAGATAAAAATAAAGATTAAAACTCAGTTTCCAGGAATATTGACTATATACGTGCATATAACATATATATATATATATATATATATATATATATATATATATATATATATATATATATATAATTTATATATGTATGTATGTATTTATGTATATATGTATATCTATCTATCTATCATCTATACATATATGTATGTATGTATGTATGTATGTATGTATGTATGTATATATATATATATATATATATATATATATATATATATATATATATATATATATATATACCAGGTCCATAATACAATGGAAACCAATAACTCTATCTGTGAGGCAAAACCATTTCTTTCTTCTCATGGGTCGTGTGTCCTTATCTGTCCCACAACGTCCACAGTCCACTGAACACATCTGCGGTTCCAGCTCATGAACAATCTGAACAACCGAGCTCCAGATGTATGATTTAATCTCCTCATTGGTATGATCGCAATGGAACATACCCTCCGTTGCATCTTAAAATCTTGCTTTGTATTTAAATTAAAACGTGATCTGCAGAATGCCTTCTTCAAGGAAATGCTCTTTCAGCCAGCCGTCGGTGGGCTATGTCCGATCAAGATTCTAAGATTTGGATTTTAGCATATGAGTCATTCCCCCTTTGGCACAAGTAAAGCACATGCGCAATGGTGTCGGGCATAGCTGCAGTCTCCACTGAGCATATTCTCATTGAGAACTTAAATGATGTTAAGTCACTTCACTATTTTAACCCAGCACAAAATGCAAACAAATGATGACAATACATAATTCTATAACGGACATGAAAACAACTCAACTTTACATAGGCATGCTTATTATAGCGAATTTTCCAGTAAGGTCTGTTTTAAAAGAAGAAGGAATACCGACCCATGGATGCCTTTTGCCTTTCATTATTCTTGCCAAGAAGTCTGCGTATTTCAACCGGAAAACCTAGGGTCATGTGATCTTATTACCGTATTATTTACACGAGCTTGTAATGGTAAAATTATACTATTTGATTCAAGGGTTTACTCATACTTTTTCTTGGTAACGTCATCAGTCTCCGAGATACATCTTTATTCATTCTTTCGCCTGCAGAATGAAAAGGGGAAGGCAAATATCGATATGTATTTTTTGAAGGAAGCAAAAAGCCCTTAATGAGTAATATTATATATATATAACTAATTATCAATATATTATATATATATATAATTGTTTCTTGCCATAAGTGAAGCCAATGAGATACTGTACACAGTTCAAACTTTTCCTCATTAATCCACTAACTGTTGATGGAAGTGATCTTCTAATTGTCTTTTCTGACTTTGTCAAGTCATGATTCTACCTTTCCATCTTAAACCCTCAAAGAACTAAGTCTTACTAAATATCGAAAGGTAAATTAGGAAAGAAATATGGCATTCGTTCCTTGCTAGAAAGAACTGATTCGAGGCAATTCAGTTTTTAGTCAAGTAATTATCATCATATTTATGAAGATATAGTAATCGTTCTTACATCATTAACGGTATCATTTCCTTTTAAAGAATACAGCAATCTCTCTCTCTCTCTCTCTCTCTCTCTCTCTCTCTCTCTCTCTCTCTCTCTTCGTCTGCATCTCTCGTTTGCTCGATCGTCTGCAGAAGGGGATCAGAGCTGGAATGGTGTGCGGTCACAGCGAAAATATGCATGGCTGCGATAATTGCCACCCTGGGTGATTAGAGCCGCGAGAGGCAACGGAAACAATCTCGACTTGGAATCTTGACGGCAGTCCCGTGAGTTCAGGCGTCGTTGGAACCATATCATCAAACAGCCAAGAGAGAGAGAGAGAGAGAGAGAGAGAGAGAGAGAGAGAGAGATCTGGATTACGGCTTCGCTCGGTGCTTTCCGTGAGTGCGTGAAGCAATCAGGGAAAGTGGTGCTCAAAAGAAAAAGAAATGAACAGGATTCTTGAAAGGAACAGTATATTTTTTCCACTCAGTTTTTGCCAGTTCTTCTTCATTTCATTTGGATTATTATGTAAATCTCATTTTGGTTACAATGGAGGCAATTGTAATTAAATCTTGCTTCCCTAACAGAACTGAATGAAAGTTATTTATCATTGTTACTGCTACTACCTCTCGACTCTAAACTATATATATATATATATATATATATATATATATATATATATATATATATATATATATATATATATATATATATATATATATATATATATATATATATATATATATATATATATATATATAGACTTTCCATTTCAATTTCCGTGAAGAGGATTGAAGATTGCCTAGGCTAGCTCCTGCATTCCACACACTGTGAGATTTACAACTCAAAGCTGGAAGGACTGTAAAACCTGAGATATATATCTCCACTTCTGCGCAAACATCTTTGACGGCTGACAAGGATATGCAAAAACCACCAAGTGAACAGATTTCTTCCGAGACAATTTCCTTATAAGCAGGAATCAGTCATGATAAAGCCACTACACCAATGCAAAATTATGCCACGTGGGGATATTTATGTGCTATTAGGAAACCCAAAAGGGACAACGTCAGTAGTAAACATTTTTTGTTATTTACTGAGCATTCCTTTTTCATGAGATCCAGTCCCTTCTATGGGAAGGTGCTGCATTCTGCTAAAAATTATTGTTTGATAGATGAGATTTCATCTAGATTTGATTTCAATCTAATTTCTACCGTATGAAAATATCCAGCAGCTTAGTAACGTCATTCAGAATTCTCTAAATGCATATTCTCCTTCAAAATTCTTGAGAGAAGAAGGGCCTACAGAATTGCATTGCATTAAACTGTACTGAAATGTACTGTTATAGCAATAAGATATTTTTGTGTGGTTGGGTCACTCAGTTACTCAACTACCTTACCTACAATACTTATCGCTGGATTCGAGCCTTAAGGTAATTTTATTATCTGCAATAAGGACAAACAGATGAACACGGGAATAATGTGTTCATCAATTCAGAGAGAACCACATATCAGAAAAGAGAAAATAATTGATGCAAACTACATAAAAAATACAGAGAGTGAAATTTCAGCCAAAATTACTCGATATGCACATTAAATATGGAGAAATATTCACAAGATATTACATAGCATGTACAATATGAACAGGCCACCGTTTTCCCATGTAGCAATGAAAGCGAAACGCACGCTCGAAGGCCGGTAGAAATAAGGTAAATAATAATTAGAGATAATAAAGCAGGGCACCCGCTCTACCGCACATTGGCCGTTTCTTCATTCCTGACCCTGACATGGGTCCGGATATACCACCGACACCTAAGACCGTTCTTTGTCTCATGACCTGTATTTCCAGATATTTCTTGAGCAAATAGCTCTCCGAGTCTGGCCCAACCAAGTATGCCTAGCTTTACCAAAGAGTTACAAAATTATACACACACTGAAGATAACGAAAAGCATTTTTTTTTAAGTTAAGAGAAGGGGTTATACAAATGCAACAATTTATTTGGAAACCAGGACACAAGTACTTTTCCATAAGAGTCCATACGGTCGCAATTCAGCTGCCTTAATAAAAAGTTCCCATTTCCATTATATGCATTATAAAACACAGCTACCAATGAATGGAGAGAAAGCATCAACTATATTAGACTTCTTATGCTAACTCAAATAGAGAGTGGGCCAAGTTACTCTCAGTTACTTAAATATGACGAGCAAAGGGTATCATCTACATGTTCTTCCAAAATAAGAGGGATGCTGTTTTCCCGATTAGATCAATATTTAGGTCGACACGAGCCTCGGAAATACAAGCATACGCAGCAGAGAGTTCAAAAGTCCCTGATTAACTGATAGGATATCTCGCTCTTTGATAAATATATCGTCGAGGAGGGAGATGGAAGAAAGGGTGTTGTAAACGGTATACAATCTTCATGAAACAATGCTCCTAGTAATTGTAACCCTCTTCCACCTATAAACATCTACTGGAGGGATCAGTCAATGTAGAGAATATAATTATCCGCAATACTTTTCTTGTTGTAAAAGATTGAAAGAGAGAGGAGGCAAAAACGGCGGGCGAATATTGTTGGACTAATTTCCTCTTACACTGAAAAGCTTCCATTCACTTCACTGAAAAGTACTGATCTCTGTGTACAACCGTACGGCAAAGGCATGCGATATATATTTGATAGCAAGAGCAACTATAATGCCGAAATGGAAAAGAACGTTCCTTAATTGCGCAAATACAAAGATCCTGTTAAAATATTAAATCATTTTCTGAAAAAATGGCATAAATGTACACATACATACACACATATATATAAATGCAATGAAAAAAGTAATTTATATATATATATATATATATATATATATATATATATATATATATATATATATATATATATATATATATATATATATAATGTACTAATGTATGTATATACACAATATGTACATACTATTTACTATCTTTATTTGACTTTAAGAGTTCCATGATCTTATAATATTCACTGATTTCTTCCTTAAAATGTGTATTATATATATATATATATACATATATATATATATATATATATATATATATATACATATACATACAATATATACATATATATACAATAGATCAGTATAATAATATAAAGATCAGAAAAAATATTATAAGATCAAGAAACCCTTAAAGTCAAGTAAAGTAAGTATACAGTATGTAGAAAAAGCCTGGTAAGTAATTTTACTAAAATAAACTGAAGATGGCATAAGAATAATAATAAAATCACTATTAGGAACAAAACTTATAAGCACCAAAACATATAAACCGCACACGATGCATGTACACCCGGAATATGAATTAGGTCGTAGTTTAACATACTGTATATTTTTACGTGTACACAGGTATCACTAGTATGTGCATCACATGTAGTTTTATTAGGTTTTTACAAAAATTACAGGAGGTACAAAGTGAAGAAAATAAAAGTAGCAACAAGGAAAGACGAAACAAACGTAAAAGAGGTACATGCATATCTATCTGTACACAGTTCTTGTACCATTTCATTCTGTCTGCTTATATCACCATAAGGTAAATGCAAGTAGCAGTCCTAAGTTGTTAACTGCACTTTTAATCTTAACCTTGTTTTGATAAAGAATCTGATACTAACTCAGACTATGATTCTGATGCAGTAATGAGCCTTGTCCTTTGGACGATATTGCCTTTGTAAAATAAATCGTCAGTTGGAGCCTTTGCCATCTTTGTGGCTTAAACGCTGAATTTATCACGCCTCCCAAGTCTCGATTAAGTTATAATGTTGGACGTACATAATTCTTTAATCTCTATATGTATTTCAGAACACTTCTTTAAGGATGGCCTTCCTTTTATGCCACGTTCTTTAAGGACAAAAGAAGTTTCTTCTCCTTTTAAGCTACTTGTACAATCCTTAAACAGAAATTGTACATATGTATGATGATATGACTTAGGCAGAACATTCTCGCAAAACTATACCAATAAAAATATTTGAAGCTTATCGAAGGCAAGAAAAAAAAATGACTTGAAAATCTGCGGCAATTTTTCGAGTCTAGGATTTATTCTGTTAAACAACAGCTTGATGTTTACAAAAAAGAGAATAAGGAATAGCGCCTCCGAATTTTTAACGGTATTCAAAGTTGCTATATTCAGTGAAAGAAAACTAAGTGAGGTAGACGACGCAACCGAAATATACTGGTATGATTAGAGCTATTGTATTATTCATAAAATTACGGAACTCTAAGAATTTAGGGTTCATCACAGATAACATCTGTTGAAATTCATCAACTTTCAATATGAAAATCTTTATAATTTTATACTCCGATAGCAGATTTTCTCATTCACACAACAATCAAGTGGTCACCCATACGCATTTACACAATGTGTGTATACTATACATATTTTCAAAGATACTGGATATGTATTTAAAATATATCTTGGTGAAAATATACTAAAAGACACCTTTGTACATTCCCGAAGCTAAGACAAACTCCACTGAAAGTGAATTCTAAATGGTCGGAACGTTAAACGTCATAGATAACTCACGAGAGACAAGGATTTACGGACAATAACTCACCGAGTGGCTTAAGGAAAAAATTCCTTTCTTAACAATTTAGAAAGCAAAAATGTGCATGATCACTGTATTGAATTCTAAATTATCAAAAACAAAACATAAGTATTCAAACACTTGAACAGAACAAGTCTAAACCAATGCCGGTAAATGTCTCCGAGATATTAAACAAAGCAACTTAATTACACCTGTATCATATCATTTACATTCGTTCTGTACAAGAATTTACCCTGGAAATTCGCTAGCTTTTACAGTTTACATGAACGACGACCCTGTAAACCTCGAAAAATTAACAGGAAAAAAGTTTGTATGGAGTTGGAAACGATGGTACGGATTATTCTCTCTCTCTCTCTCTCCTCCCCTCTCTCTCTCTCTCTCCTCCTCCCTCCCTCTCTCTCTCTCTCTCTCTGCGCCTACCATTTTAGCAAGGCTGACTTCCAACTTTATGGATCACTCGTCTTCAAGATCCAGCGGCCTGCAAAATTACAGGGTAGTCTCCTTGTATATCCCCCTTCCCCAGTAATCTCCCTATCCATCCCCCCAACCCAACTTTGTTCTCATCCGGACCACATTTCGTCAAAGCCCATGAAGATCTTTATTTACATTTTCTTTCTGTGATATTTGGTGTGACCCGAAAAAGCAGTAAAAGAGAGAGAGAGAGAGAGAGAGAGAGAGAGAGAGAGAGAGAGAGAGAGAGAGAGAGAGAATAATTTTGAAAAAAAAAAAACTATTTACACGGTACATAAAATACGATAAAAATAAAACTAGAGAGTAAATATTTATAAATAAGAAAAGAGAGGAAAAAATGACAGCATGCAACTGCTAAATAAATTATATTTTATCTAATGAATAAAATATAATACAAATATATATATATACAGCATATATATATATATATATATATATATATATATATATATATATATATATATATATATATATATATATATATATATATAACGAGCAAAAAGCAATACACGATCCTGAAAACATATGGGCTTAAACTTACAAGTACGAAAAAGGAAAAGGTTTTCTGAAAAACTTCCCATCAATTTAAGTAATTAGAATAAAAATGCAAGATGAAAAAAGAAAGAAAACCTAAACACCTAAATGGATATTCCTGTAAGCTGCAAAACGTATATTTATCCCATTAACTAAATTTTTACTCTATTTTTTCGCTAAGGGGATTCCCCAGAGAGGGCTCTGTCAGCACAAATTGACTTTTTCAATGGCGTAATTGACTCCTTCCGTGGCATAACAAACACCAGCACGTAAAGATCACGATCTGGTGATGGTGTTCATTCCAACCGACCGTGGTAATCCCTCCTGATTTTCCGAATAGTCCGATTCGATTCCGCCCTTGATACTTTAACACACACTTTTTGGAGGGCTTTGAGACCGGGGACGGGGGAGGGTAAGGAGGAGAATGAGGAGGGAGAGGAAGAGTGAGGGGGAAGGGAGGGAGGGAGGGAAGAGGGAGGTTTATCTTTTCACTGCTTTCAACAAGAAATAAGTCAAGCATGCAAATAAGACCATTTCACAATGGAGCTCCTTTCAGGTACAAATTATTCGCGCACAATTCGCCTTTTCATAACATGGATTCTCCCAATTTAACGTTGACTGAAGCTCTCTGAGAGAATAAAGAAAATTACATTTTCCTCTTTTTTCTGGTTTGTCGAGTCTATTGTAGTGGCCTTAATATTTATCGTTCTCCTTTTTTCGCTTCAGCATTCAGAAATTTCGGATAGTGCTGATGTATATACTGTATGTATATATATATATATATATATATATATATATATATATATATATATATATATATATATATATATATATATATATATATATATATACATACACATATAAATGTATCGTGGATGAAACCTCTGTCCGGAAAACTTCATATATATATATATAAGCATATATATATATATATATATATATATAAATTAGCCTCTTCATTCAACTACACAGAAGACTCGTAAGCAGCGTATGAGACCACCTAACACGCATGGCGGCATTCACCTCCATTTGCACACACACTCTCACACTTTCTGTATTTTAAGGTCCCTCCTTTCTAATACCTCTTCAATATCGTTTATCCAGCCCTTTTTAGGTCTTCCTGTCTTTCTCCCTTCCAGTATGCCCGGACTGTATACACCTTTCACTGACCTACTAGCCACCATTTTTTCCACGAGACGGAACCATCTCAAACACTGATACAACCTTTTACATACTCTAATAATTTTACTACTTCTGCTTATCACCACATTTCTCACCATTCCTGTTCTTCTCATGACTTTTACACTAAGCAGACAATTCATCATTAAGTCTTTCATCATTTTCCTTTAATTTTAATTCACACCCACACTTCGCATCCTTGTCTCAGATCCATTTTACACAACACCAGTCATGCTTCCGTCTACATCTTGTACACATTCGTTTCATTCACAGGAACTTGCAGTCACTCACCAACCTACCTTCTATACCATATACCCTCAACTGCCTTTCTATCGATCCTTGTACAATAATTTTTTTTTCACGACCATGTATGCCACATACAGCTCTTTTTATTTTAGACTGCTTACACTACTCTTTTATCACAGACACTTGAGCCCCGTATAACCCTCACTGTTCTACCCACATCCATCGTCCGGTCATCTGTTTTACTTAATCGAAGTCCTACCATTCCCCTTCCTGGTATACCAGATAATGTTATGCCCCTTCTCTATCACCTTAACCGTTACATAAAGGTACAATTTTTCCTCCTCACCCATTCCTTTGTAACCTTTCCCTCATCCAGACGTACTTTGCACACTCTGGTCAACTACCCAACAAACTTACACTCATTCATAATCCCATCATCTCCTAGTTTCTTTCCATTCTTCAACCTCTAAACTGTTCTCCTAACGTCCTCTGCACATGGGGTTCCGTGGATCCACGATTCCAGCCTTGCATCACTTAGGGCGGACTAGAATTCAATCCCACACAAAGGATGTGCTGGTTATTATTATTATTATCAAAATAGTTTGACCACACCACTGAGCTGATTAACAGCTCTCATAGGCTGGCCTGGGGATGTATTTGGTGCCTTTTCCTTGATGTGTCACCCTTTATATATATATATATATATATATATATATATATATATATATATATATATATATATATATATATATATATACAGTATATATATAATTTATATATACGAAATTTTTGGCTTAATATTTGTGATATATATAGATATACTGTATATATATATATATATATATATATATATATATATATATATATATATATATATATATATATATATATGCTATATAAATATATATATATATATAAGCCAAAAATATCGTTTGATATCGAACTCACTAAACCTTTGGGAAAACTTACACCCATAGCGGTTAGGATAACAGTTGACAAATGGTTCTTATCTAGCCAGGGGGTTGGTTTAGAAAAACAAGAAACAGTCTACTTTGACTACCCGGCTATAGAAACAACAAGAAACGGTCTACTTTGACCACTCGGCTATCAAGAGGGCTAAAGGATGATATCCATTCGGCGGTTTATATTTCTACTGAATTCAGGTTCTGCATGTAGAATCGATATCACCACGACAATTGACTGGTAAGTTTGTAACACTTGGCTTCTTAGGAATTTTTTTCACTTATACATTTACGACTTTTTAAAATTCACAAATATTAAACCAGAAATTATTTTTAATATCGAATTCCCTATATCTTAGAAATAATTTACATCCAAAAGGAATTATAACTAAAATTTACATCAAAGGAATATAACTGATAAGTCCTTCTGTCCCGGACAGTATTCGGCAGTAGCACTTATGAGTTATAATTCCCTTTGGCTTTAATTTATTCCCAAGGTATATTAAACGATATCTCTGGTTTAATTTTTGTGAATGAAAAAAATCAAGCTTGTGCAAGTGAAAAAATGCCTAAGTAGCAAAATTCTATAACCTTACCAAAAGCTGTCAAAACGGAGATGGGTAGATATCGATTCTAAGTAGAGAGCCTGAATTCGACAATAATATGTATAGCAAAATCAATTTCAACTAATAGTGTATATCTCTTGATAAGGGAGTGGTATCCTTATTTCTAAACCAAAGACCAAGGTTCGATTCTAAGCCGGGCTGTAGAACTTATCAACTATAATTCCTTTTGGTTTAAGTTATTCTCAAGGTATAGTGAATTCGAATTAGACGAAATTTGTGGTTTAAAATTTGTGAATATAAAAAAGTCACGAATGTATCAGTGACAAAAATCCATATATACATATAT
Source organism: Macrobrachium rosenbergii (assembly GCF_040412425.1). NCBI lineage: Eukaryota > Metazoa > Arthropoda > Malacostraca > Decapoda > Palaemonidae > Macrobrachium > Macrobrachium rosenbergii. The sequence continues at coordinate 10,394,176 of NC_089791.1, forward strand.
ATATATATATATATATATATATATATATATATATATATATATATATATATATATATATATATATATATATATATATATACATAGACAGATAGATAGACAGACAGACAGATAGATAGATAGATAAATATATAGAGACAGATATCGGTTAGGTTTCAGCATACATCCTGAGGCTTGCTGAAGATGCATGAAACCGATGGAGCGAACTGGTGTTTGAGTAAGCTTCTAAATTAGTGGGTATGTAAAATTACGATGACTTCTACACAACGGCTTCAAAAAATACACCGAACTTATACACATGCAAAACGAGAGAGAACTGACGACAACATTTGTGGAAAATTTCTATCAAACTAATATCGTGTACAAACAAAACAAATAAAAAATGCTGTATGAAACTCTCATCCGCGGCCCATGAAACTTTCAGCCACGGCTCGGTTGTGGCATATGTTACTACGCTGACTAAACCGAAATTAAAAGAAGCTACCAAATCGAAACTAAAAAAAGCACCTCTGAGGATCAAGACGAGCCTCTCGACGAGCCGCAGTGTCGTGGTCGTGATCTTGTTGTAACTGTCTTCGATTGACATCATAACGAGCCTCTCAATGTCCGGCAGTATGACACCCTCAGCCGACCGACCAGCGCTGTGCTGCGCTCAGTTGCTCCCCAAATGCGGTCAAGTGAAGATGCATCGGCGACGCCTCCGGAGTTGGACTCGGCATGTGTTGCTGGCACCGGTAGCGGTGCCAGACGCACGATCCACAGATAACCTTAACCTTAAATAAAATAAAAACTACTGAGGCTAGAGGGCTGCAATTTGGTATGTCTGATGATTGGAGGGTGGATGATCAACATACCAATTTACAGCCCTCTAGCCTCAGTAGTTTTTAAGAGCTGAGAGCGGACAGAAAAAGTGCGGACGGACATACAAAGTCATCTCAATAGTTTTCTTTTACAGAAAACTAAAAACGCATTATCAAAACACCTCAAAAACAAACGACAACGTGATGATAAAGATTTCTTTTTTAGAGGAGGAGGAGAATCCTTGTAACTCAAGAGACCAGTCAGTCCAGTTACGTTCTCCATAAATGCCACTGGATCGAAGTCGAAAAAATTCGTCCTTAATCACAGCCTGGATCAGATCGATGGGAAAGGCACACGTAAAACGCAGGAACATTGCAGGAATGCGAGACACAAACCAACCTCTGAATATCAAATAAGTCGTGTCTGTAACCTGCTTTGGTGTAATTGAACTTGTGATGGTTTCGAAAGCCATGAAAGACGGGGAAAAAACGCTGAAATTCCTCTTTGAAAAAAGTACGAACCAGCTCAGCAAGGCTTGCAAATATTAGTTGCGTTACGTCTGGTATTAATTAAGGTACAGTCACAATAAATCATGTTACTTTAATTCATGCAAGAATCAATTAATAACGAGAGTGTTATTACTCTTTAGCTCATATTATCTGTTATTACTATCATATTAAACCCACATAAAAGGTCAGGCTGCATTTCAGTCTTACCCAACATAGTAAATAAATATATGATAACATTATAATGATTCTACGTTAAGTTAACTTAAAATAAATCACCTCTCAATAAAAAATTCAATGGAGAGTGGACTGCCTGAAAAAAAAAAAAATCACGAAAGCTGAGAAGGGCCAACCTAACTAATGTTTTGAATATTTCTAGGATTTCGAATCACATGA
>NC_089791.1:10400875-10403375 GCF_040412425.1 Macrobrachium rosenbergii
TGTATACTTTATATATATGTATACATATATATACTGTATGTATATATATATACATATATATATATATATATATATATATATATATATATATATATATATATATATATATGTAAATTTCTGACTCACATCAGGATCGAACCCAGTCTTTCAGTTGAAAGACGAGACCGCTGCCAACCAAGCCACACAAGTGATTGTGTGTTGATTACTTTTATCACGTGTGTGTGTTTGTGTGTAGAGAGAGAGAGAGAGAGAGAGAGAGTTAATTGCTTGGGCAAAACTGGTAGTACTACAGTCTGGCTCTTACATCCTGATATCTTGCTGCTATGAAAATAAATGAAAATATATAAATAATTATAAAAGAATACAAACATTTAAAAGCAGTATTCATAAAGACAAGATCTGCTTTTTTTAACCCTCCATATAACGACCCAAGTCTTGCAGAAAAGCAAATTACATTCTTCAAATTCCAAACCAGGAAAAGAAAATGTTTAAAAGACCTTACTAGAATGATAATTTTTCTTGAAAGGATCTTGCACGTACGTGAACTGTGAATAAACAAAACCGTTTATGCTTAAGGACAGCGAACACATTCCCACCTGAAAGAAGTGAGCATGAAACCCAGCAGGACTCAGCCAGTAACTGTGCTTGTAAATTTTAAGATTGTAGTAGCTGAAGTTTTAATAGTAGTGCTAATAAGCAGACTAATAAACCTACTTGCGAGGGTGATAAAAAAGGCAGCGTAGGAGTGGTAAAAAATGCTTTTAAACAACAATGCACGAACCTCAAACTTATTACTAATAATATACAAACAATAATCTTTAAATCGGGTACCTTATTGACACACATACAAGCCTATACGCGTACACACACACACACAACAACACACACACATATATATATATTATATTTAAATGTGTATTTTATATATATATATATATATATATATATATATATATATATATATATATATATATATATATATATATATATATATATATATATATATATATATATATATCTTCTTCTTCTTCTATTTTAACGTGCTTTCCCATTTTTGTATATGGGGTAATATATACTGATGCCTTCAATTTTTGAAGGACTTTTTGATTTGGCTTTGGGTAATGTGGTCTCCGAAGCTTTGCCCAGGGATCAGCATTTTTAGACCGGTAGCGTATGTTACATGTATCATACCTGACCCATGCCCCTTTCTTTCCCAGCAGCGTTCAGTTGTTCCCCTGCGCAGGCTAAGAGTCTGAGACGTGTGAGATGTTTGTTCTGTTTTAGAAGGTGTTGTCAGTGGCTTTAAGTTTGTGTGTGTATTTAGTCTTTAACACCATTTGTTTTTTAAGCAAACCTTTCATCCATATATATATATATATATATCTATATATCTATATATCATATATATATATATATGTTTATATATATATATTTATATGTTAAAACTTTCAAGCCTTTCTACTCAATATCTATAAAATAGACCTCATGTGTCATATGTGTGTGTATGTGTATTCTTTTATTATATACTGTATATCTCAATGGAGAAGAAAACAGTGTATTCTTAGAATGAGTTTTATGGATCTTATAGAAAGATCTTTGACTGGGGACCACTATTTTAGTAATGGGACATTCTGTGTATGAGAAGTAAACTGAGGAGAAATACAAGTTCGTCCCTTGATCTTCATACGCGAGAATGTCGTTTCATTTCATCCTTGTGTAACTAAGAGAGAGAGAGAGAGAGAGAGCTTGTTTTGAAAATGTATCGAGAGAGAGAGAGAGAGAGAGGAGAGTAGAGAGAGAGTTAGTTCTTAGTCTTAGATACAGGATAAAATGAACGACTTTCTCGCGTATGAAGATAAGGGACGAATCGTATATCACCTCAGTTTACTCTCATACACAACAGACTGCCCATTACTAAAAAATAGTGGTCCCAGTCAAAGATCTTTCTATAAGATCCATAAAACCGTTTTGAAGAATATGCATTACGTTTTTCGTCTATTGAGATATACAGTATATATTAAATCCATACACATACACACACACATATACATACCACACACTCTTTTACAAATATTGGGTGCATGGTTTACACTTTTAATATGAAGTGTTAATTATAGTATATCAGTACCGTCAATCTGAAACCCAGGTATGAAACGGAAGAGAACAGTTTTTGATATAAAACCATTTAGGGGAAGGCAGAAATAGCTCCATTCCCATAGAATAATGCTTTCACATAGGAAACATAAGAACTATTGTAGATAAAAAAAATTATGTACAGTTTGTTATTGGTGCAATGTACTGATAGTTCAATAAAAATAGCTCTGAAGTTATATCATTAAAGTTTTTCATCGCACAAAAAAAGGACATCATAAATTGTGTCAGCAAAATGTCATATAGCGCGTAAAAACAGCCTCCAAGAAAAATAGCTTTAGCGAAAACCTACAGAAGAAACGTTGGGTCTCGCCGGTAGCGACACCCCATTTGATCTTTGACCTCTAAG
>NC_089791.1:10405875-10423375 GCF_040412425.1 Macrobrachium rosenbergii
TATTAACGTTCACCAGAAGTGAATGTTCACCCTTCTCCTGCCTCAAAAGGCATCTTGAAGATTCCTGGAGGACCCAAATATGCACTCAAACTGCAAGGGAAGGACCTTGTTCACAGGTGGGCAAAGGCAAACCCCATACTCTCACCACCAACAGCAGGACACGTTGAAGAAAGTGAAGAATTATGAGTATATCAGGGCCTTGACCAGAAGGCAATGCTGAAGAAATACAATGTTCAGAATACAAAACCAATGCAGGGTGCTGAACCACCCTTCGGGGATCAGTAACGATTAACCTTCACCAGATGAAAAGGTCCCCATCATAAAATATGGGCGACATGAAAAACAGCGTAATACCATCAGGCGAAGAGAGGCAATTACCAAAGACGATACTCCGCTCCATGAGATATGAAAAGAGGGAAAGAAGCGGATAAATAAAACTATTAAATAATACATACAAAACCCTTGTGGGTAGCGAAAGGAACCAAAAAGCAGTTTCTTGTGACTTATGTAAAAATGAAAATTTAACTTATGCTATAAGAGAAACCAAAGAAATCATTTAACACGTTACAACAATATATATATATATATATATATATATATATATATATATATATATATATATATATATATATATATATATATATACATATATACAGGGTGTTTCTGAATTAGAGCCCCTCCACAAAACAATGGAACGTTATGAAGTTTCTGCTATAGCCTATCTCCAAGTGATACATTATTTTAAGTTTTGGTAAACTATTTTTCATTTTACGTTTCTTGTATTTTCAGATTGGTGACGGAGCTTAGATACAGCCATGGCTAACGACTCGGAGGAATCAGATGGATTGACCAGATCCAGCTATAACCTTCAGAGGCCAGGGATGCTGGCGCTTCCTTCATTTTACGTTTTCTGGATAGCTAAATACATTAAAAGAGATAAATCCTTTGTTAGAAGAAATCAAAATAAAAATCCATATGACTGTCATCGCAAAAGAGTGAGAATCTTGGAGGCCTGAAGTCCTTTCTCAGGAGTCAAAAAAGACATCATAGCTGAGGCAGTGGATGACCAAAGAAAGTCTTTACGTAAATTGCTTGAACTAGAAACAAAAGGGGAAAGAAGAGAAGTTATAGTGCTGTATATTGTGAGTTGAAAAAATCTGGTATCAAGCCATTTCATGTTATCCAACCAAATGACATCACTCAGCAACAGAGAGAAGATAGTGCATGGTTTGTGGTTCATTTTTAAAAGGTGGGATGAAGCTGACTTTCTCCATGTTGCTGAATCCAGATGAATTCTTCATTTACACAGTCAGGAAGCCAAATCATAAACTGACATCATTTGGGCTGCAAAGTTGGATAGTATCAGCGATGACATGTGCACTATCGCCAAATTGTGAAATTTCCTGAATGTTTGGGAATTTTCTCTGTTTCACAGCCAAACGGTTAATGTGGATCTTCAAAGAAAGGACAGTCATGGAATGGCAACAAGAAGAAACTGTGCTTGCTGGTGGAGTATTTCCTATCTTCAAGATCTTGAAATGTGTTATCTGTTGAAGAAGTCACATTTTTGCATGATAACACCATGTTTTCAAGGCTCTTCAGACATTGGTGGAGCATAGTTTCTGAAACAGTGGTATCCATTTCCTCATCGTCAAGTGAATTTCAGGTAGCTCTGACCTTAATGTAAAAAACATTGGTAGGTATCTTGAAGGATCGTGTTTAAGTGCGCACAGTGAACTATGATGGTATGCAAGCCTCAATGACCTGCGAAGAGAAGTGACCAAAGTGCTCAGGAAATGGAGTTTGAGTCTCCGACTTTTTGATTTGCTGAAATCATACCCTCACGAATGCAGGCTGTGGTACAGGCAGATGGAGGCCACGCAAAAATATTAAATACTCAGGAGAAACTTAAATAAATACCTGTTCTGAATTACTTTTGTTTTGTCCATATCAACTTTAGTTTATGCTGTAGAGGGGGCTCTAATTTCTGAAACACCCACATATAATATATATATATATATATATATATATATATATATATATATATATATATATATATATATATATATATATATATATATATATATATATTGTTGTATATTCATATATATATATATATATATATATATTATATATATATATATAATATATATATATATATATATATATATATATATATATATATATATATATATATATATATATATATATATATATATATATATATACACATATATATAAATGAAAACCAAACCAAAGAAGTCCTCTGCTTCAACACACACACAAACATTTGAGATATGTGAATATTTAATCCAAAATTTTGTATAAATGGGCATAAAATGAGGAGTAAAAGTAAAGAGGTTTTCATAAAGCCTGGTGATATCGTGGATAAAATCACTGCTGTACTCTTTGTAATAGTCTAATCATCACTAATTATCTTACAGAGCTAGCTGGAATGAGACTGTTCAAGTTCCGTTGGTAACATACAATATTCTAATAAATGCCTCATAAGATACAGAAAAAAAGGCCAGTATTTCCAATTTTTTTCTATGAAAGTGCAGGTGGCAGAATGACTGCCATAAAAAACACCCCATACTTCTTAGGAAACTGTATAAAGAAGGCGACTTTAAAAATACCCAAAATTTGTAACTTTGGTAACCTAACAGTAGCATCTTCAATTACGAAAATGCGAAATAAATTAAACAATATGACAGTGGTAATAAAAACTAAAAAAAATTCTCTCTGAATCCAGACCTGTATTTTTAGAAGTATCAGCTGATGATAGGACAAACATTTTCAAAGCTTTAATAAACGATTAGAAATTTCTGTATCAACTGAAAATGAATTCAAAGCAGCTCACGAAAATCAAAACTCCAGCAACACAATACTGAATAGGACTAAAGAGTTTGTATTTCATGGCAGATAACTTATTACCTACTACCAAAAAAATTATGAGATTAAAAAATTGTTGAAATTACAGTACTTTGTTCCAGTGTCAGATTCCACAGACCTCGAATTTTTGAAAGTGTACCCGACCATACAGTATTCAACAGACAAAAATCAAAGTTAACTAATACGTACAACTGATTAGCTAAATTTGAATTTAGGGAACCAGCCTCTGAGGAGGAACATTCCCCAGGCAGGGTGTTCTCAAGGGATGGCTTTCCTAGGGCACCTTGGGGTCCCTCACCCTCAGGGTTTAAGCCTTCCCTTGGCCCGGTTCCTAGGCTTGGCAGGAAACCTGCCTCCCTCTAGGGAAGCAACCTCTAAGGAGAACCATTCCCGGCAAGGGTGTCCTCAAGGTATGGCTTTCCTAGGGAGCCTTAAGCCTCACATGCTTGTGGTTCTGGCACTCCCTAGGAATGCTTTACTGGTCTGGCAGGAAAACTGCCTCCTTCCAGGGAAGCAGCCTCTGAGGAGGACCATTTCCTGGCAAGGGTGTCCTCATGGGATGGCTTCCCTAGGGCACCTTGGGGCCCCTTATCCTTGTGGTTCAGGCTCTCCCCAGACCTGCTTCTCCTGAATGGCAAAATATGTGCCTCCCTCCAGGGAAGCAGCCTCTGAGGAGGACCATTCTCTGGTAAGGGTGTCCCCATGGGATGGCTTCCTTAGTGTGCCTTGGGCCCATTATCCTTGTGGTTCAGGCCCTCCTCAGGCCTGCTTCTCCTGAATGGAAAGACACTTGCCTCCCTCTAGGGAAGCATCCTCTGAGGAAAACCATCCCTTGGCAAGAGTGTTCTAACAGTATGGGCTCCCCACGGCACCTTGCTGTCCCTCACTCTTGTGGTTCAGGCCCTCCCCGGCCCGCTTCCCTGGCCTGGTAGGAAACCCACCTACCTCCAGGGAAGCAGCCTATGAGGAGGACCATTCCCTGGCAAGTATGTCCTCAAGGGATGGCTTCCCTAAGGCACCTTGGGGACCCTCACTCTTACGGTTCAGGCCCTCCCCAGGCCCGTTTCCCCGGCCTGGCAGGAAACCTGCCTACCTCCAGGGAAGCAGCCTCTGAGGAGGAACATTCCCTGGCAAGTATGTCCTCAAGGGACAGCTTCCCTAGGGCACCTTGGGGACCCTCACTCTTACGGTTCAGGCCCTCCCCAGGCCTGTTTCCCCGGCCTGGCAGGAAACCTGCCTACCTCCAGGGAAGCAGCCTCTGAGGGGGAACATTCCCTGGCAAGGGTGTCCTCAAGGGATGGGTTCCCAATGGTACTTTGGGGCTCACTCTTGTGGTGAGGGTCTCCCCAGGCCCGCTTCCCCAGCCTGGCAGGAATCCTACCTCCCTCTAGAGAAGCAGCCTATGAGGAGGACCATTCCCTGGCAAGGGTGTCCTCAAGGGATGGGTTCCTCATGGCATCTTGGGGCCCTTCACTCTTGTGGTTCAGGGTCTCCAAGGCCTGCTTCCCCAGACTGGCAGGAAACCTGCCTACCTTTAGAGAAGCAGCCTCTGAGGTTGACCAATCCCTGGCAAGGATGTCCTTAAGGGATGGGTTCCCCAAGGCACCTTGGGCCCCTCACTCTTGTGGTTCAGGATCTCCCCAGGCCCGCTTCCCCAGCCTGGCAGGAAACCTGCCTCCCTCCAATGAAGCAATCTCACTTCCTGTTTATGATAATATAACAATATTCCTTTACCTTGCTTTTCGAATAAGACACATCTTATCTTGGAAGGCTTCAAGAAGAATTGACGGATCTCGGAGCTTATTTATGGAGACTTTGAAGTTGGAGTTTTACTGAGATATAGCATTGGGCGCATGGGCGAATGGTTTCACTCCCGTCTTTCAAGGAGCTGGAGACTGAAGGATTCCGAAACACTTGCAAGGAAGACCTAAAGATTTTAGATCGTTTCATCACTGCTTCAGCCATTCCTTTATTTTCCTTTCCTAATAATAGTTGCTTGTATTTAGCGCGTCGGCAATTTCGTCCTTATTTTCATTAGAGTACAATTGTTCAATGACTTTATTTGTAAACTCTTTACTTCTTTTACTCAGCTTCGCGAATAATTACCATTCTGTTTCTGACGACGGTTTGAAGGATCCCGGAATCTGTTAGGTGTATGCGCGAATGGCATTTATCTCGTGCCTTCAGGAACTGGAGATGGAAGGATTACAAGAGGGAGAAAAGTCCTCTGGATTCCTATGAGATTTCACCGAACTGTTGATCCAAATGGTAATTCTGGAATTCAAAGTCTTCTTTCTCTCTGCTTTATTTTTGTAAAAATTCTTGAAAGTCTCCATTCAGTTGTTCTCCTCTCTTCCTGATTCCTTTTCTGACTTATCTCGAGGGAAGAACTTACATCCTAAATGTGATAACAGAAATACTGGTGTTATATCAACCCATGATCGCCTAAAGTTGGAATGTCAACTTCATGCTGTACCGCTAAGTAATCCATACTTTCATGCGTATACAATTATTCACTGAAAAATTTACTGGCCATGATAACTGTGACTGTAAACTCTTTTTTTTTTTTTTCTCAGTTTTTCGAATAAACAACCGCGTCCTGTCTCCGAAGACGATTTGAAGGATCTCCGATCTTGTTTCTTGAGACTGAATTCGTTGTTTTAATGAGCAATAGCGTTTCCCTCGTCCTTCCAGGAGCTCCTTCCAGGAGCCGGAGACAAAGGATTCCAATACGTTTTCAGAGAAAACTCCGAGGCTTTTAGATCATTTCAGCGACGCCTTTATATTTAAATATGATAAAATTTTTATTTTTTATAGAACGAATCCAACAGTGACAAGATTCTTATCAGCAACAGATAAAATTATTTTTTCTTGGAGAAAACCTATACTTTGAGAAAAAAAGAAAAATTTTGTATTTGTACAGTACCAAGAAAAAAGAATAATGTGCTAAATATGAAATAAGAATAGGCTAAAAATAATCATAATCGTATCTATTTTCCCCGTTCTTGGAATCTTAGCTTAATATCAGTTGATAACTGTTCCCAGCTCCTCCTCTGTTCCTCATTCAGTCTTTGGAATATTGTTTTAGTATTTAGAAATATGGCCACTTGCACGTTTACGTATTTTGGGCGTAGAAGTAATCAGCGGATTGTCTGCAAGGTTCTAATTCTGCTCCTCTGAGTCTGGATATCGTCTTGAGATGTCACTCTGGAAATTCCTTCTGAATTCGATCGACTTATTCATCAATTATGGAGTATTAGTCTAATATCAAAGGCGACTCTTCTTAATCTTGCCTCTGTTGAAGGTGCCTATATCATAACTATATATATACGTAACGCATAGAAAATTAATTTTCCGTGATAAAGCTGGATTTAGTATGGATCGCAGTCGTGGTCACTTCACTTCAGACATGTAATAAGTGAGTCTATATTAGAAAAACGTCAAACAGATTATATATATATATATATATATATATATATATATATATATATATATATATAATCATGAAGCTACAAATGTCGTTTAATATCAAATTCCCGCTACCTCGGGAATATCCCCGATGGGGAACTGTCACCGAAGGGGAATTTATAAGTGATAAATGGATTGGTACTGCCCGAGGTAGCGTGAATTTGATATTAAGCGACATTTGTAGCTTTATGATTGTATATATAAATCACGGTGTGATAAAAATTCATATATATATATATATATATACTGCATATAATATATATATATATATATATATATATATATATATATATATATATATATATATATATATATACTATATATATATATATATATATATATATATATATATATATATATATATATATATATAATATGATTATTATCACTTTTGTACGTGATTCATTTATCACACATTACCCGTTTCTTATTTTTCACCTGTGGTAATGTGATGATATATATATATATATATATATATATATATATATATATATATATATATATATATATATATATATATATATATATATTATTAAATAGATATATACTGTAGATTCCACATGGACACCAGAGAACCCATTATATAGTTTTATTTGTTTGAAAGGGAGATAACGATTTTTTTTTGTTTTGTTTTTGTTTTGCTGAATCCCGTTAGCAGCTGTACGAACCCAGCTTATTTCTATCAGGTGCTGCCAACGCCGGCTATAAATCGAACGCCTGTAACAGCCTCGAGTGTTGTCTCTGTTAATTGCTTTATCATTATTAAAATAATATATCATATTAATTCAAGTATTTACCATAGTTGTGAGAAAGGAATGTTCTATCCACTTATGTAAAATTTGTTACATTTGATTAGCCAGAAAATAAATTTTTTGTCTTTTGAACACAAAACAAGACTAAGAGACGCAAAAAATCTTTTAGTCTTACTTTTACCATATCTAAAAAAGTCTTAGTAGTTACTTTATCCCTAAGAACTTTTAGAATGCGTTAGAATAAACTTTCAGATTCCCAAGGGTACCGTTTTAGCGATAACAAAAATACACGGTTAAAATTAGAAAGCATTTCGTGTAAACTTCCAATGCGGCTGACTCTTCCACTGTCCACCGTGGAGTAAATGTCCAGAACCTGAGCGTAAACAACAGGATCGTCCCGTTTGGACCGGAAAGGGTTACAAAGCAATTTTCCTAAAATTTTCTGGATAGCATTAAAACACTCATGACATCAACGCTGTATTTAACTTGAAGCTGGCAAGACCCAGGTCATCACGATCTCTTAGAATTATCAGCTGAAAATAGAGGCAACATTTTTCAAAGCGCTTATCAAAATCAGCAATTATGCAAAATTAATCAATACCTCCAGTTGTACGATCAAGGGGGGGAATGCTCAGCTAGACATTATTAAAGCCTCAGAGTGATTTAATATCAATTCCTTCATTTATTTGCATGCCATCGCAAAGGTTTCCCTGCCCAAAAGAAAATGCAATGTAAAGATGGATAACAGGACGGTTTTCAAGGCGTTTACTTCTCATGAGGCTTTATAAAAGATTAGCTGACATTACGATATTGCATTGATTACACACAATGGCGCCGCTGCTTGTTTCTCTGGGAGCAAGAAACTGGGAATTTGGAGAAAGCGCTTTTTTCAGAATCTTACAGTTTATAAAAACAAATGAGATTCGGCCAAGAGAGAGAATGATTCTGCCATACTAGGGGATTCAGAGCCGATGAAACACGGTTTTTCGGCAACACCTTTTTATCAAAGCATCGGATAAAGATGAAAGTTGGCAAGTGTATATTTTATAACCCTACCAAATTTTTGCAAGTATTATTCAGCACCTAAGTTCAATAGTTATGGTACTTATCAGAGTAAAAGTGTTTCTTAAGCCAGAGCCATCAAAATCGCAGGTAAGGGTTTTGAACACAAAAGCGATGTTAACCGATGACCTCATGAGGCACCACCCATAGTGAAGAGAAGTTCACATTTGGGGAAAAAGTCTCTTCACTATGGCTCTGCCCACTTGCCGATGACATATTCACTAATTGATATTAGTACCCATCCTAGGCTTCAGCGATGTCGGTAATTCTAAGCATTAGCTCCACGCCTGTTTTTACCTTGGAAACCGTTTTTTTCTACACTTTTAGGGCTGCTGATAATGGAGGTGAGTTTGTTTATTGTCGGCCAACTGTTATTTGCCCCTTAACTCTACTTAACAAAGAACATGTGACCGACAAAAACAAAACTTCAACTCCTTTACCAGCATCCCTAAAAGTGTAGAAAAAACAGTTTCCAAGGTAAAACAGGCACAAAGATGTACTTAGAGTTCCGAATTCATAAAATAATCTAAAGAAAAAAACACAGTTTGGTACACTAAGAAAAGGATCCCTAAGAAACTTACCTTAGGGACTCCGAGACTGCACTCAGGCACCGGGGCTAAAATTTGCTCTTTTATTTTAAAAGGCCGTGATTTTGACGCAGGTAAATTAACATCTCGTAATTGGCGTACAAGAATACGTTAATTTCCCGGCAGTTGACCTAAGTGTTTTCGCAGGTAATGGCGTGTTTTAGGTTCAAAGGAGCGTGCAGCAAGGAATCAGCCGGTGTCCTGAAACGAAATACTTATGAACCGTTCCAACACAAACACGGAGGTGAAATAGTTGGAAATGCCTGCGAGGATCGCGTATGAATACCCCCCACACCCCCTCCAACGACGGGAGAAACTTCTCAATTTCTCCTGAAACCCCTTTCGCTGTGTTTAGTACTGGCACCTGGGGGTTCAAATATTAATTTGCCGAATTTAGTACTGGCACTTGGGGGTTTAAATGTATTTTGCGTAAATTGAAACTTTAGAAAGACCGGAAACGAACATTATCCCCCCAGGACCCCCTTTTTTCTCAGTAAGGAGTTGGCCTGTGTACCAAAAGCTCTCCTATAAGATTGCGCATGCGTGGCAGCATTCGAAATATCAGTAGTAGTGAAAGTTTTTGTCTTTGTAACGGCTACCTTTGTCGTCTTGTTGTTTCTATGTTTGTTTGGGGGTTTTTCATCTCTGTAGTGCCGTACACAGTAAAGTTTGGGTGTTTTCTCATTAACTGTGGTCTACCCAACCCATAACCCCGCTTTCCCTAGGGGTCCCCCAAATTGTAGGGTAGTAACACCCCACCCATAAACCCGCATTCCCATCGGATCCCCTAGCTTGTTGGATGGAGGGAGCAAATCACCTGTCCTGGTGGTATACCTCACCCATAACCCTGCTTTCCCACTGGGTCCCCTACCTTGTTGGATGAAGTTCTGTGGTTAATTACAGGTTAATTACAGATGTGCGACAAAAATTGAAGGTAAATCCATAATTAGCAACCAAAAAAACAGTAGAAAAAGTTAAGTTAGAAGGAAATCGCCGCCGCAGAGCTACTACTTAGATCTACCGCGATATCAATGATGGCAGGCAGGATTTGTTATCGTCCCCTTGATTGCATTATCATTCTCAATAATTTTATTATTATTAATTATTATTATTATTATTATTATTATTATTATTATTATTATTATTATTATTATTATTATTATTATTTTGTGGAAGTTTCATCGCAACTTCTACAGCAGTTGTTGGGACCAAGCTTGGAATTCTTCCATTTTCTTGATATTCGTATTGTCTCTCCTTTACAAATAACTCATTGTATGTAATTCATCCACATAATGAACCAGTCTATAGCTCATTTGTTAGATCTACATCTTTTCAGGGCGGGAATACAAAAAGACAATCCGTTTTGTTTTACCTCAGGTTTCGACACTAGCCTTCTATTTGCAACAAGTCAGGAGCTGTCACTAAAAGTAGAATTCAAATGAAAAGCAATGATACCTCATTTCCCTCAATTGTTAGAGATATAAAGGGCAACGCCATTGTTTTATTTCAGTTAATGTAACCCATTGCTATTTTTTTTTTTTTGTATTTATATCACACAGCGCCCTACACAGCGCTCGTATACTCGCTGCAAATGAAAGATAATGGTAGAATTCAAGATTTTGAGGGCAAGCTATTATTTACCTACTTAATATCAATCAAATGTAACACGATTTATATTGATATGCATGGAAGGGAAAATATATTGGAATCAGTTTGAATGAGGAACATATTGTTATAATCATTGTGTTTTCATAAATATGTTTTTGATGTACAAATAAAACGTCTAACACTATACATAACTTATTTACAAAATGTCTTCATCGTCACTCTCGAGGAAGAGGTCATCATCCCCGTCCTCATCGTCGCTAGCGATGTCAATGATGACTGGTTCCACTCTCTCATGGATATTGTCCGACTTCCAGTACTCCTCCTTCAAAATGACGATTGTCTAACAGCTCCTGCCCACTTCTGGGGTGGCCAAGTAACTATTACCCACAATAGAAATAATTACCTATTCATGCTGTAGTAAATCTTGTCACGGGTCTTCTCGCTTGTATACAAAGTGGCGAGCCGTAGCACAAAATTTAATGCGGTCTTGCAACCACGGGGACAATTCCATATCCTGCGGCCATTATCGAATTTGTCGATGCCTAGACTGTGTAAGTATATCCATTCACCGCCTACCTGGTGGATGGGCGAAACCTCATGACGTCATATTATGTTTACGTCACGAATTGTTTTAGGATCCTTATCATGATTTTCAGTTCCGCATCGGCGACTTCCATTTTACTCTATAAATATGAAAACTATCGAACTTAGGTACTAAATAATACTTGCAAAAAATTAGGTAGGGTTATAAAATATACACCTGCCAACTTTAACCTTTACCTGATGCTTTGATAAACGCCAAAACAAAGAGTTTCACCGGCTCTGAATCCCTCAGTAGGTGTCGCTCTTGTCAAATTATTTTACCATTTATGGACATTTGGTCTCTAAGGACTGAAGGAGTCAGTTGGGCCTCATACATTAATAATAATAATAATAATAATAATAATAATAATAACAATAATAATAATAATAATAATAATAATAATAATAATAATAATAACACAAGACTTATAAATAGTTGCAATTAGTTTCTGATTTAAAATTCTTCTTAAAAGCATTCCTATAACGTTCGTCAAATTTTTCAATTATAGACAGGTGTGACTCGATCTGATTCAGTCAGCCAATAAGAACGAAATTATTATTTGGTTTTTCTTTATTCGCAGGAACAGATTTTCAAGCAAGTAGTGTATCTTCCAATTTAATCTATAGTAATGTGGCGTATAACGCTTCAACTGCTTATACCATATGAGGCAGTGCTGTCTATAGCAACATACATCGTGACCATTTGCACCAATTCATTATGAAAACTTACGCTACTAATAAAAAAAAGTTGACATCCAATCAAATTTCGGCCTTAACAAGAAAAAAAAAAAATACCGACTTCATGATCTCTCAAGCTGTGTGTAGTCACTGAAAAGGACCAGCGAAGAAATCAGATTACGAAATTTGATCCTGACTCAAATTACAGAGAAACTTCTTTAACATTTGGGATCTCGATGACCCCTTGGCACCAACGAAATCAAGTTAATTAATCTCTGACCATCTCTGTTGATTAAATTTCGAATACTGCTTATGATGAACGGACAGGCCGATATAACATATAAAGCACATATTTGATGTGTGTGATAGTCTACATGGATGGTATAGTACTATTATTACTAGACTGTAATTACTGACTAAAGTTATGCTAAATTTTGCAATTACCATTATTGCTGCAACAACTACTGCTACCAATAATAATAATAACGCACTGTACTAAAGATAGTATGTTGTGTTCACCACAACATACCAAACAAACATTTTCTTTTAGCTATATATCTAATTTCCTTTTGCTCTATTACGAAAAATGTTGCGGCGCTATTTGGTTCTATTCATCGTTTTCCTGGTAAGTTAAGTATACCTTAGTTTTACCAGACCACTGAACTGATTAACAGCTTTCTAGGGCTGGCCCGAAGGATTAGACTTATTTTACGTCGCTAAGAACCAATTGGTTACTGGGATACTTTTCTATATTTAGGACATATACGACTCAATCGGCACTTTCTTTTCGAGAATACCCATAACAAATTCTAAAGAAAAGCCTACACAAAAAAAAGTAATTCTAGTTATTCTTATTGTAGAAAAAGCAAACTTTATTTCTTTTCATGAATATTGGAAAATTTTTTCTTTTCTTTTTTTACCGTGCTCTCTAAACGAGTTAATTTTTCTGTACTACTTAAATATGCACTGCAATTCTGCCTCTTATGAATACCTGTAATAATTAAGTGAAAAAATATCTGACATTTCTCTTATGATTCATCACATAATACATCAAAAGAGGCAGAATTACTGCGATTATGCAGCTTTCCTTTATGAATTTCATAAATCCGGCAGTTCCCTTGTTTATTGGTATAGAAGGTTGGGGGTCGAAGCCCAAAAATTAAGAAGGAGGCCTGACTAGCATTTTTCACAAGTAATGAAGATATTACTTTAGCACTGATAAAAGCGATAATGTGGGTAATCCTACACAGCAGTTAGCCAAATCAGATAAATGTTTGAATTGTTATGAATTACAACAGATACCAATCTCTACCAGCACGAAATCGTGGGGGCGGCTGCGACTTAGGCTTGGTAATTAAGTCTTAATCAGCCTCTTCATCTGACAACACCCTGCTCTCTAGTGTTAGAATAAAGTATACGAAATAAGTTTCTTTGACAGGAGTAGTCTTGCTGATGTTCCACCGATGCATTTGAAAGAAAGGCACAAGCGTTTTCAGTCTTCTACGGGCACGAAACCGACGCCAGGTTGTTTTCTCCTGCGTTCCGAACATGTCTTCAGTTACCCAATTATAAAGCGCTCGGATCCCAGGTAACCGTACCTCCGTTTTCTGCACCCAAGGCGATCGAAAATGGGATGAGGATGGGCCATTCACAAGTCATTTTGGAATGATAACCCCAATAAATATATCACAATAAATAAGAAGCTGACAGTCGTTAACAGTCGGTGACCATCAGGGAAAATGTACTTAAAGATGGAGAGTTCTGCTTCAATTATTTTCCCCAAATGATTTTCTATACTTTTCTGGACCTCTAAAGATATCTTCGGCGTAAATTTCTTTTATTAATACATTTAAATTCCGCAACACTTTATTAAATAGGCCGTCAAAAAAAGTGCAAAGTTAGCATGAAAGGAAATTTTATTATTATTATTATTATTATTATTATTATTATTATTATTATTATTATTATTATTATTATTATTATTATTATTATTATTATGAAACAATTCAGCTTAAGTATTGCTTCACTTTTGATGGTATTCATAAGAAATATGATTTTTCAAGCCAAAACTGTGACCAGTTTCAGTGACTTTGTGTGTGTGTGTGTTAGGGGGTGAGGCCAAAAATTCTCCGTGGTAACGACATGACCGAAGTCAAAAGTAGCAAGTAAATACTACCATTAATCACAAATACAAATCTTGCCCTCCTTGATGCGCTATGGTTGTTTGTTTGGTATGGTTGCATTCACTGATCTCGTTTTCCGCCAGGCTCACTTTCACAATAAAGACCATTAACCAAAAGAAAGGTCATGAATCAAATCATTACCATTACACGCCTCCCGCCGTGATGAATGAACGATTCAAAGCAAGAAAGGCGGTTTTCTCTATGGTATTTATTGTAAGCTACAATTTAAAAGCTTGACTGGAATAAGGTGAACACACATACAACTTACGTACTGACCTCTTAGGAAAACATAATTTTACAGGAAATAAGCCAGAATTACAATACAGTATAGTAATAATAATGACGATTCTTCTTAGAGAGAGCGAAGAAAACCTGTATCCGAAAGAAAGGCAATTTACATGAAACCTTACATATCTCATTATGGAATGTTGCTGAACCATGAAGTAGCCTACAGTACAAAAATGAATTCAGGTATCCTCTACACTAAACAGAGACCAAATTTCATTTTGTTCCCAAAGGAGTTTCATCTCTACGGTCAACTCTGTAGAAAAAACGTCAGCTGCCGGACTGACCATTAAATGCTTGGAATTTTTAATTCTGTGGCCACCGGTGGCTATTATCATAAATACAACATTCGAGACTTTGCTGTCGAAACAGGGGTGATGGATTGGGCACAGGGTGATTACAGATATCCAAGCATCTTGCCTCTGATTTCCCTCAAAGAGACTGTTTTCTTCTTCGGGTATTTATGAATTTCCGTCTACTTGTCTATCCAAGAATTCATTTTTCTTATACTGAAGTTTTAATGACATTTATTAATAATTATGATCTGATAACTTTATTAATTTCCATGTTTAACTTCTGTGGAATTACAGCGTTTCCCACTAATGTTTACAAAAATCAGATGAAACGCAATCGTACTTTCACCTCAGGTGTTACGGCAGTGAAACACCCTTTCTCCTCCAAAGCTAAGAACTCTTTTCGAATCCCATTTTCATGAGCTTGTTTGTATCCCCGAGGGTGACGCGGATCGGTATAAAAGGGATCAAGCTCCCATTCCAATCGAGGGTAAAAAGAATCTGATACGCTTTCTCGGGGCACCTCTGTCACCCGCACCTTTGTCCAGGCTCGAAAGGATGGAAATAAAGGGATATTTTGGGTTAGGTGGGCAAAATAGACTTGTAGAAATAAGGCGAGACAATACCAAATGGGTTTCTGAGGGGGTCAGGGAGTACAGATTTAAGGGGATTAAACGCTATTTTAATCCCGTTCAATGGCTCTCGAGTAGACTTCCTCGGTAGAAAAATAAACAAAGCGAGGTATTCACGCCCTTAGGAAAAGGGTAAACAGGGCCGCCTTTCAAATGTCCTTGTCCAAAAATTAGAAAGTTCGGTCCACGTTAAAAGTACTTTGAGGAGGCAATAATATATGACCCATAAATCTGCTGATCTGTTTACGTGCCAAATCGAATAAGAGGATTCCGAGGGCCTTCGGGGACTTTTATAATCTCTTACCGCCAAAGAAGCGCGGGTAATTTACGTCCTCCGAAGGGCAGCGCAACTAGATGTATTTAGGCCGTAGTTTACTATCCTATACTCCTCAAGACACTTATCTTCCATGTGATCTTGGTATACCTTGGCTCCCAACCCACCCACATTACGAGAGTTTGTCTCCAAGAACTTAACAAAACAGATAAGAAACTTCGAAGCGAAAATAATATTTCCCATTCTATTCATTTGTGACAATAACATACCTTTCTTTGTTTCCAAATGAAGAGAGAGAGAGAGAGAGAGAGAGAGAGAGAGAGAGAGAGAGTCCATAACATACTTCTGTCTCAGCAAAGCGATAAAAATAGGAAATCATATTTATATGGACATAAAAAAAAAAATGAACAGAAGCGTATCGTCGTGTACAGAATCCGTGAATTATACGCAGACCTTAAGAATGAAGAGAGAAAGCTCAAATCTGGTAACAGATGTGTTTTGGATAATGAGAGCTTCTAATACCAAGTTCTGTCCAAGTATAAACAAAATTTACACGGAATACTATGGAGTCTGTTATTTCACTCACACCAAAAGGAAACCAGCCTGAAACAACAAATCTTGGTTTTCCCCGCGGCCACGGGCGATCATAAAATAGCAGGAGGGTGCACCTAGCTTTTTTCCTCTTCTATTTTATTTACACGGTGTGCTCAAGGAACCATCGAATGTGCTAGCACAAGGCTAGCCTAACCTGACATCTAAGTGCATTCAGTCTTTTACTCATTCCGTCCTTATTTAACGGCAACTTGTTCTAGATTAGTTACGGTAACCAATATAGAAATATTATCGCATCATAGATCAGCTGCAACAGATATTCTAACTATCAATAGGAAACATAACTGAAAACAGTCATTCCGATCATTAAATGCAGTGAACCAGACTAATGACAATCCACGAATTTTCAATGAATGCGCCGTGATCGGAAGCTGGATCGTAGTCACTTGACACAACCATACCACATATAAGTGACAATACAAATAAATAAAGTACATACCGCAACATAATGGGAATTGATAATCTGTTCGAGGTATAAAAGGAAGTATTTTCATAAAGAAGAAATTATATTATCCTTTATGCTGTCATATCATTATAACTTCCGACAGTTGGAAACTTCGATAAGAAAAGTTACCATACATATTTTCCTGGTGTTCATGGGTTACATCTCCACAAAGCTATATAACTAATAAATAAAATCATAACTTAAGGCCTAATAAATATACAAGAGTAATTCCATCACGGTAAGATGTTCCAGTAAAGATAAAGTAACATTGCGAAAAACCACACCAATATTAGTAATAATAAAATCTCTCATAGCCATGAAGGAGAATTACTACTATTATCAGTAATAATAAAGTCTATCATATCCGAGACAGAAAATGAAACATTCTTACTCTCAACTTTCACCAGTATTGTGACGTCAACCATTCTTCAAATAACCTCTTCAAAAACTTTTTCAGGGAAACCATTACTTGCCGCAGACCTCTCAAACATCTGGGGTCACACACTAACGTAAACAGGAGAGAGAGAGAGAGAGAGAGAGAGAGAGAGAGAGAGAGAGAGAGAGAGAGAGAACTCAAAATTCTTGGTGCACCTTCAGAAAAGGTAAACACGGGGCACGGAAAGAATGACCCTCGAGATATTAGATTGATCAAGATCGATTACATGTAGTTACACTACCATTGAAAAAACTATTTACATTACAGTCTATGGAAGGTTCAATGAAATTCTGTGACGGTCTTGCAAAACATCTGCTGGCAGTCTCTATGAAATTATCATATAATCTTAAAGATTAAAAAAGAATTTAAAAGGAGAAATCCTATAGTTAACATTCAGATAGGTTTGTCTTCACAAGGATTCACCCTCAACTTAAAACGGTGAAAATTATCTGATGTTTGGAAAAAGCAGAGCCATACGTACAAGGCATCAAGTTATATCCCATAGGAGTATCAGTAAATCAAAAGTCTGTGGATAATTGGACAACAGGAACTCGTGCCCTAAGCACATAACGAGGGAGCTGAAGAAACATAACCCAAAGTTTGTTCAGCAAATAACTTCGCGTTGATTTACGACGTCGAAATAAATTCGCACGAGAAGGAAAGGCACGAACGACCTAAGTGAATGATCCTGGGCTGAGAACCTGCTCTATG
>NC_089791.1:10428375-10500875 GCF_040412425.1 Macrobrachium rosenbergii
GTGTAGGCTGATTTTTTGTTACGAATAATGATCTTGATTTAAATATGTCTGCCTTCTTTGTAAGGGTGGTTCACAATATTACATTAATACAAGTAGACTCTTATGTAACTAAAGAGCATGTAATTTGGCATAATAAAGAAATTACTTTATCATGGTATGAATATTACCTGACCTGGGCTTATATAACGCAGAATGACTAAGCTCGATGACATACTGAATATTAAACCCTGTACTAAAGCAAATGCAAAAGTTTTAAATCCAATTAGGGGATAAGAAATAATGGTTAGTCCACTTACCATGGTGTCGCGCAGTCAGTTCTAAGGTTGAAAAAAATACAGAACATTCCATGGAAATGATGACTTACACGACATTAAAACAGGCAATGGAGTATAGAAGATCAATGTAAAAGATGGCATCAGCAAAATATCCACGATACAGGATCAATGCTTAAAACTAAAGTTACTCAGATGGCAAAAGAAATATTAAACATATGCTGATACTATCGACAAATTAAATATAAATGTATTCATTTACAATTTGTAAATCTACATAGAAAGGAGACAAAAGTATACCGTAAGGTAATAAAATCTAAAGAAATATATAATTCTTTTTAACTAAAAATATTAAACAAACAATTAACAATAAATCAGTGGAATACAGAAAATTTAATTCCCCAGCATAGGAAAACGGCAGTTCAACGTAATCAAACCTACGCTAAATATTTCATAAACTTCTGTGACTTAATGAAGTTCAGCTCTTCGTCATAAATTTCATTTATTTCAATATCCAAATCCACTTAACATGATGATAATTTTTATATCAGCGAATGAACCATTGAAATATTAATCAAGGGAAAACAAGTCCACTGTTTCATAAGACCCACAGGAAAAATGTTATCTAAGCAAGACAAGAGGAAGACAAATATTTGACGTTTATTCGAGGCATTAAATACACAAATATTAATTCACATGAATTTTAATTTGTAATGCTAACAAGGTAGAGCTTGAAATAGTCTGAAAAATAAATATAAACTAAAGGGGTATAAGACATGTTAATTCTAAATAACAACAAACAGGTTAACATTGAATGACAGAAAAAACAAATTCCAACCTTTACATAAACAAAATGGAGGCACTCTAAATTTGCCTGTAAGCACGTGAGACTCTAAGTCTTGGGTTGATAAACTGCAAAAAATTTGCCCTGACTTGATTAGATGAAATTAAAAGGCCAACCTTCGTACACATTATCTAAATGATAACGAAACACAGAGAAATCATCCATGGTAAAATAATGCAGATAATGATACGTTCAAGGTTGAAAAGTGACTAGGAGTAATATCTGAAAAGTTGATTGAACTCATACAAAAAATTTTCCTAACTGTGATAGGAGCCACATAATCTATCTCTAATGGAATGTCTGAAATATACCTTTTATTGATGGTACTCAACAATATTTTATTGAAGTAAAGAGGGACAGGGAATGAAACTATATTACCTAATAGACACGTATATCAAAAATAGCAAGAAAAATGGAAAAGAGCTTAACTTTGGTTGTTGAAGACAGGCAAACAATGTAATTAAGAAAAATATAATCGAAAACTTACATAAATCGATGAAATGAATAAAGAACAGAAAGAATATCCTTGCATGCACTGTCTTATACTAGCAAATAACTATATAGTTCACCATGAATAGCACACTCGACTTCCGCAAGTTTTTGTGCAGTGTCCTTTCGTAGTAAAGTGTGTGTTACGGTTTAAAGAGTAACCAGGCAAAATCATAGAATACAGTGAAGGATAAATAACAATCGTTTTAGAATTCGATTTCCAAAAGATACATGAAGTTTCCTTCAAGTGAACTGACCACGTTCCGCGTGAAGGAACGGACTAAGTGGAAACTACGATTTTGCCTCACTTTTTACTTGGACATTCCCTTCAAAGAAAAAATCATATCAGCATTATCACCTGCAATTAGTATACCGTTCTTTATTGAAATACAGAAATAAATAATATAAGAATTGTTATTCGATACTCTTAAGACAGCAGCTCTATTTTATTTTTCTTATGAGAAGGAGTGAAATTGCTCACGTTTTTCCTCAGCATCTTTTGTGATGATGGTATCGCAGCATCATCGCCTGAGTGATTTGATAATGTATTGCCCAAAAGCCCCACTTTTGAGTGAGGCCGGGCTTCATGCATCAAGGGAAGCCATTGGGGTGCATACTATAATACTCTGAAGGCTGCACAACCCTGGCCCAGGGCATCAGGGCATTCCCTCAACTTTCACGAGCGAGAGACTTCGATCAAGTATTTGGAGCCTTATTGACGGCCGTTCTGCAAATGATGGATAACTGCCCAAAAGATCGGTAATTAGTAATCACTCAGAATTACTCGTTGCAGCCTCGGGGCGGCGACCATGACAAATTTGGGTTGGGGCCTCTTCGCTCCGCTCGTTCTCAACCTTCAATCCGACCCACTCGTGTTTTCTTTTAAGCTTAGGGAGATTTTTCTCTGGTCGTCGATAAATATATAAAATTTCTTACGTCCGCAACAATGGGTGATTAAAAAGCCAAGAGAAACGAGCTACCATTAGACAATTATCTAGAAATCTAGAGGTGTTGTCTAGAAGCGAGACTTAACAGCTCGGAGGCTCATAAATTAGATGGATGGTACTCCTCCACATGGCCGTGCCCTCTCTCACCCGTCCCCTTCGTCAAGGATACTTTCGGAGCTTATTGAAAAAACGGAATCGTTAATGAAAGGAGATGGCAGAAGACGTGGAGGGAGAAGGAAGTCGGGTGTGGGGTTAAGACTTTAACCTTCTAGTTTATGATTTGAAATGGTCTTAAATGATCAATGGGGGTTGACTCATGACTTGTTAGGGACGTTGAATAATGCAAGCTGATTACAGGCCTCGACATAAATGATTAGGTCTCCTAATTGCAGGATAGGTGGGGGTAAATCCACACGGGGTGGCTAAGAAATTGATTTGAATTGGTCACGGTAGAGGGATGGGATCGTGGTCTGAAAATTTATATTTTTCAGCCGTCAGGAGGAAAGCACCTCTACCTTTTCAAGGCCATCACACAAGTATTCATGGCATGAACAATTTTTCTGGCTTGCTCTAAAAAAAAAAAAAAAAAAAAAAAACTGCCATTTTAAAAGCAGAAGACTTGCGAGGGTTTTGACGGAAATTTTCGAAAAATTTCAAACATGGGCTGTCCGAAGTCACTGAGCATGACTTGCTCAAGGGGATTTTAACTGTCACCAACGTCCAGTGTTCCTTGGGAGGCAGACACTTGCTTATTTACTCAGCATAATAAATGAAATAATAATGATAATGCTAGAAATAGCATTTTGTATCCAGAAGATGCATGTAAAATAATTAGGCCATAGTTCAGTTAAATTTATCGTCTTTTAGGAAAAATTAATGCAGTATAACATATGAGTATTGTGATTAACGTAAACGCATATCATCACCATTATTATCATTAAAATTCTTAAGTCATTTCCATGTATCTAGGATTTGGTATATTTGTCATTCAGTAAATTAATTCTACCTTAACGGACGCCAAAATACTATCATGCCTTGATCAGAAAAATCTTTTCGTATTTGGATTTTGCTTCATTTCAGAAAAAATGTGCTCCATTTCACGAAAAATATGAATGAATAAGAATAAAAAGACACAACAATTATTAAAAAATAACAAGCAAAATAATAATAATAATAATAATAATAATAATAGTAATAATAATAATAATAATAATAATAGTAATAATAATAATAATAATAATAATAATAATAATAATATAATAATAATAATAATAATAATCTTACCATATGAATTAGGCACATGAAATAAAAAAATAAATTTACATATTTATAAGTGCAGATCTCAAGAGATGCAATAGTGAAATAAATTTTCATGTCCAGGGCATTTTGGGCTGAATCCTATTAGCGCAACTTTGCTATTTATTTTCTCTTATCGGTTTACCTATCGGTTCTTATGGCGAATTTCAAATGCACTTACTATTCCGTAGCTCCTTCCAGTTCTCCGTCCCTTAGGAGAGCATCAAGGCAACAGGTCACATACGGACCCTTAATTTCACAAACGCTAACCTCTTGAATACCTATAGGGTCGGCGTCTTTGGGCATACTCAGTCACCCCTTAGAAGGGCATTAATACCTTTTGTATACTGTGTAATCATGCACGTCCAACCCCATCCCCCCGAAAACCCTCGATTCCAGTGATCCCGATTTAGAGAAACGATGTAATGGCATAAAATTTCAAGTAATTTCTCTAACAGTATATAAATACTGCACTGGATCATGATTCTGATTCCTGAGTAAATGTAACAAATAAGAAGGTGTATCTTGCTTCACTCGTTACAAAACAACTATTTGACCTAGCTAGGTATTATTCAGATAGAGAAAACCATCGAGGCCAGCCTTCAATAACAATATTTACAATACGACGTCTCGTTTATATCATAATTCTTGACATTCGCGTAAAAAGAACGTCCGTTTGTACATCATAAATTGCAAGAGCGTTGTGATCTAACCTCCAGACATAAGGATTCAGCGAAGGCGATCGCTGCAATTACAGTCCAATATAATGGCTCTACCCTCTGACTGCGATTTAAGACTCCTCACAGGCATCATGATTTACGACTTCAGCAAAACCTACTTTCAAGGTGTTGATGACGCGTTTGAATGCAATGAATCTGCCGATATCATGTGATGCATACGAATACGATTACACTAATTTCTTACTCTTCCTATTCGTGCTGTATCTCCCTCTGTTTTGCTAGCTATCCCTCAATTATTAATTTCAGAGTTTTCAATAAATGAGAAAAGTTTCCATAAAGTAAGAAAACGAAACCTAATTAAAATCAGTGAACCAATCACTTGTTGCATTTAACAGTGTAGATTCAAATTTCGCCCATCACGAAAAATACCTGTTCTCATTGCTACCAGTGAGCGAGACGTTAAACAATCACTTCTATTCCGCACGGAGAAGTGACCGAAAGATATGGAAGATGAAAGGAAAATAAGGAAAACATTAAAAAAAGATATTCGTACCACGAAAAGGAATCTCTGGCAAGGAAAATATAACGAAGCTTGAAGAGCAAGGTGAGTGAAGAAAGGGGACAAGGACGATGACGTCATTCCGGATGAGAGAGAGAGAGAGAGAGAGAGAGAGAGAGAGAGAGAGAGAGAGAGAGAGAGGTAAAAACAAGAAAAATCTTTCTTCGCACCCAAGGAGAATTTGAGTCAGGCGGATCCATACGACGTACCCATCACGCCAAATATAATGAGCGAAAATGATGAGGAACATGAGAATAGCGGAGGAGAAATGTTTGTCAAAAAGTTTTTTTTTCTTAAAAAAATAAGAGGAGGAATTCTGAATGGGATATATGACGAGAAGACGAGTCGGAGGAGTGTGGCGGACGTGTACGTAACGGCCGATAAATCATCATCTACGGCCAGTCATCAGCATATATTGGGTCTTCGAGGCAGTGAACCTCGAATTTGGAGTGATTAACGGAGATTGCACCACAAACTGACAAATCCAGGTCAAAGAGGAGACGATTTACGATCTTCGCCAGATGCCATGCGTACACATTTTTTTCTTCTTGTTTTATTAAAAATTTCAGTACGGAGAAAAATAAGTTTGCCATGTTCAGCAATAGTTTTCTGGAAGTACTGAAGAGAGAGAGAGAGAGAGAGAGAGAGAGAGAGAGAGAGAGAGAGAGAGAGAGAGAGAGAGAGAGACTGTATATCTGGAAACAAGATAGAAAAATACCAAAAAATTTCACGTATAAAAAACATGAATTCCACATGACAAAAACGAAAAAAGTACCTGAGCACGTGGTAATAACAACCGGTAAACTATTAAAGAAAACGAGTTTGAAGTCCATCAAATAAATACTATTAATACAAAATCTTTACCAGAGCCCAACTTTGGCAAATGTTTCTTTAAACTGAGAGACAGAATACATCGCATCAAGTGACAAAGTCACTTGATATGATGTATCCTCTCAGATCAAGTGGCTTTGTTACACCAGCCAAGCCACCATCTTACACAGTGTGTGGAGAGCAGCAATCTCCACATTGTTAAGCTTCACAGACAGCTTCTAGAATCATCTCCCTATTCCTGTTTTCCATTATTTCCATTATCCTCCTTCGGGTCTAGGCTAGATAAGGATAATCGAATGCCGATCCCTTCGGACTTCTCTAGAAATGAAAAAATTATAAAAGCTTTAATAACGTAGCCCGGAAATATGAAATACTATCATAAAGTATAGGAAATCCTGAAAGACAAATAATGCAAGTATAGCCCATATTTCTAAAAGAACACCAGCTCCTAGTTTTAAAAACTGGCAAAATACTAATCAAGTACCTAAAGAGAAAATATGTCTAAAGCTTGTATACAAGACGATGTAATATGCTCAACGTTCCCAAAGTCCATAATACGACACCTGGCAACATGCGGAATACATGCGCAAGGGAGAAAATGATTAATCATCGCTACATAACTATGGAATGGATGTTTTCAGGACGACTTTCATGCAGTTTTACTCAATCTAAATTAAAATCCGCAATGAATAAAAATTAACAGAAAGTAGAAATATATCAGAAAACTTCAATGAAAATCTGACTTATTATAAAAAATAAATCTGATATTATTGCCAATAATAATATTGAAGAGGAAAAAATAATAAGAAAATATTACAAATGTCATATCGCTTAAGACAATAACCTTCTGTTCTAAATAAAGAGTCTGACAGTAAACTTTCCGTGGCTTCACTAAAAAAGGCAACTGAATGATCAGCACCGTAAGACTATAAAAAAGATGAGGACACTACACGCATATGTATTGCTATCTTTTGTTTACCAATACCCGTCCAACAGTTCAAGATTTTAAATGAATCTCTTGTATGCCGTATTTTAAATGTTTCGTGAATTCAGTCAATAATAATAATAATAATAATAATAATAATAATAATAATAATAATAATAATAATAATAATAGACAAGGACACTTGATTATTTTTCTGGTCTTATGAAAAGTTTCTCAGAATATCTCAAATGTCCAGGATCATCAAAATCAGAAACCCTGCTGCTTTCCATGATTGAAAATATGGCTCCTAACCGACCATTTTCACAGAAGTGAGTCAATGAATTTATCTCAAAAGTATACGTTGTTCCTTGGAGGATATTCGACTCTTCGACTATAAACAGTTTCTATTTTGGCGAAGATATCTTATTCATTATCACCACTGAATTAACTATATACTGTAAATATACGTGTTTCCAAGTCAACGGACGTTTTAGTAAATTCAAAAACATTTCTGATTCTAACGTCCAATAACTGCAAAGATATTAATATGAAGAGTAATATATATATGTATGTATGTATATATATATTATATATGTGTATTAAAATCCCGTCAGAAGGTGAGTGAAAACCCGGGACTTTTCACCACCTTCTGACGTGGATTTTGTAATATTCTCAAGAACGCGTCCCTTCGTGCTGCATTGATATATATATATATATATATATATATATATATATATTATATATATATATATATATATATATATATATATATATATATATATATATATATATATATATATATATATATATAAGAATACAGAGCTTTCCTCAGGCTCTTCTGTTATCAGCAGCAAAAGTAACAGCAAAAGTAATGACAAGGTTACCATTAATTCGACATCACAGTATAAATACTGTCATAACGTTCTGTCTTATAAACGTCTTGCCATTGAAATTAACTGTAAATTCATCCATAGGAAATTATATATTTTCTTCTGCCATAAGAGTATTCACAACAACAAAAATTTCTCACGACACACGAATAACCCGTAAACAAATTAGGGTAGCATCATTATAGATAAAATTCTAAATTATACGCATGTACCTTATAGCGAAGTGTAAGAAGGTTCAAAATTTGATGAGAAATTATGCAATAGAATATGTGCAAAAAAAAAAAAATAACAGCACCACCTCCTACATCAATTTCTTTTAAGTCATGAAATTGGTTATATCTAACGGTTGTTCTGTGTCTTTAAGGAAAATCACATCTCAATGCGGATTTTGAAAATAAATTTCAAGGCAATGTAAGGTATATATAAATTCGCTTTCCATTTAGCGGGAAGGATGCATGTAATAATTATTCAAAAAAATTCAACGCACGGCAAGAAAGAAATGATGACAAATACCTTTCTTATTCAGAAAGAAAAACGTAGATGTCGTTTTCTTTCCTCCTTTAATTCTTCCATCCACACAAACAGAGTACCTTTCTATTTACACATCCAGACAGGCGTTATCGTCTTCCAGTTAACGGACACAGTCCGATTCCAAGTTGGCCGTGTTTTAAGTACAAGAATGCTTGAATGCTCGATGGGGATAAATTTCGCCTCTCTTGCTGCCTCTTTCTTTCTAATCCTTTCTTTCATCTAGTGTACTTTTCGCCTCACCCAGGCCATTTCGCAATATGTTTAAGCTAAATCCTATAATGTTGAATTAAGTACTCTTCCTCTACCGCAACACCTCCAGGAAAGGAAGGAGGAGCGAATCCGATTTTCTTCCTAATTGGAGTAATCGAACTTGTGGCTCCTACTGGACTTTAACGGTTAAAACATTTCACCAGACACGGATAAAGTTTTATGACAGCCTTCCGTTTCTATCACATCTATATACTGTATATATAAAGGAAAAAAGAACTCTCGAGAGGGGAAAAAGTTGCAGCTTCACATGTAGCCATTTTTTTTCGTACATATTCTTTAACAAAATAGGCTGCATATTGCTGTATACATCTTGAAGATTCCAGAAGTATTCTACGTTTCTGGAAACGGTAACGCTGTGTTTAACTGTCCTAACAGCACGTTAAGATAACGGAATATGTTAAACATAAAAACGTGCCAAAATAAATATCAAGTTTAAAAAAATCTGTCTGTGCATAAACATACACTGTATTCATAGACTGTGAATACGAAATTTAAGCTTGCGGGTCCCTCCCGCACTCGATAATAATTTTCCACTTAAAATCAAGTTCATGGAGTGAGAAGAAAGCAAAGGTAGAGAGAACTCCACAGTTGGGAATTCATGGGAAGGGTTTCTAGGACAGCGTAAACCATACGCTAACATACTGCAGTTCATGAGGGCAAATGGCTAGTTACTAATTATTAACGAAGTCAAGAGAGTATTTTGAAGACTATTTAACTCACGCTGGAATAATGTCTATAGCGTCGCGTTTTTACAAACGTATCACCTGTCAACAAAGACGTCGGCAAATCATGGAAATAACGGAATGGCTTGTATGTCTTAGAGTGGTTTCATATATTCGCAAAGAACCAGGCTATTACTTTTGATATCGCAACTTGATGATCGTCACAAATCTCTCACAATGGGAATGAAAATGAGATCTGGGAGAAGAGATTTATTTTGAAAGCTAAAAAGAAAAAAGGGCAGTCGTGAAAGTTATGTAAATATGAATGGTATGTCAAAAAAAAAGGTAAGTGACATGAAACACAATCAAAATTAAGCAAGGAAATTGCCATATAGCAACACTTTAAGACCTATTTTATGTTCTTAAAGGGATTCTGTTACCAAGGTGTGAATCACAATTTTTTTTGATAAACTGATTATACTTTTGATCAATTAAACGAGATACAGTGCAAAAAGAAATGTAGCGGCATCTGCGCGGGTTTTCAGCTTTCATTTTTTTTTAAAATAACAACAATTATAGTGATAAATAATGCTTATCTACGAGGCAGTCACATTTTACGAACACTATTGCAAGAATATGTACAGGGTGTATTTAGAAACAGCAGACCAAAAACACGAATAAGACAAGTACAAATGAAACATTAAATTTATTAAAATTTATCAAAAATTTTTCTGTAAGATTTTAGCGATTAAAACGTAGAATTGCAGGACACGAAAAACTCTACGGGAACTTTCTAAACACGTTTCATTCCACCAGTTAATTGAACGTTAGGTAAGACCTCCTACAACTTACAACCATTCGGAGCATACCAAAATCACCCCATTCAGACCCGAGGCATATCGAAAAAATCACTTGGCAAATCTAGAGAAGTTCTGAATGTTACCGTTAACTTTCTTTCTTGGGGGGGGGGGGGATAAACAGAGCTAATATAGGTTCCAAATCTTAAAGAAACTACTTTCATGGTTAGTACTTTCACCGATGAAAAGCTTACTTGGTTTTGAAAGTTTGGTATTTTGGCATAAAAAGGTATGTGATGACAGTCAGCGATTTCTGCCACTCAAGCACGATCATGATCTCAGAACAAAATAGTTGAGGAGAAAATGTAATGCTTATAAAAACAAGAATGCTGACATCATAAAATATAGAGGAGGTTAAATCATCATCGCATACGATCAACATTCAGCTGAGTAAAGTTCCTTCCTTTGACCTCGGATGTCAATGGTAAGAGCCATTTCACGAGACCTCCGAACTCCTGTGCTTCGATTCATGTCATAATGTACCGGTTAGGCTTCTGTGTGAGAGAGAGAGAGAGAGAGAGAGAGAGAGAGAGAGAGAGAGAGAGAGAGAGAGAGAGGGGGGCTATAAAAACGGGAGAGACAATATGTACATATTTTTAGCAAGGAGGGACTAAGTTTGAAAACGGACCAAATCTTGGAGAGAGAGAGAGAGAGAGAGAGAGAGAGAGAGAGAGAGAGAGAGAGAGAGAGAGAGAGAGAGAGAGAGAGAGAGAGGGGGCTATAAAAATGGAGGGACAATATGTACATATTTAAGCAAGGAGGAACTAAGTTTGAAAACGGATCAAATCTTGAGAGAGAGAGAGAGAGAGAGAGAGAGAGAGAGAGAGAGAGAGAGAGAGAGAGCAATGGTTTCTTAAATGAAAGGCAAGCAATGTTACCTCAAAGCAAAAACCAAAAATAATCTCAAATAAAAGGAGTGTGGCATCATCAGGCACAAACCTGGACGAATGCGCCACGGCAGATCAGCATCAAGAATGCTGTTTATTGATTGCTTTCATCAACGACGCATCTGACAATAAAATGTTCACCGATAACTTCTTTCATCTTCGGCGTCCTTAGACCTAATAAAAATACCGTTAAAAGAAGAGAATGCCGGTTGCAAATAAATACAGACTGACTCCACAAATATGCACTTCGTGGGCATGTATATATTTTTCTGTACACAGACACATACACACACACACACAAACACGCACAAATATTATAAGTGTCGTGCAACAGCAAAATTACTCGAATATTACCGTCATTTTGCGGGAAAAGATACACACGTATATATGGTGTGCTATTTGAACACATTTATACAGTTCATTTTACATGTTCCTCTAAGTGTACACTGCTTCAAAATTATTGTCTGTAAAAAAAATATAATACAGTTATTACAGCTAAATATTACTACTGAGCAATAGCAGATATTTTATGCCTCTTTCATTCAAAGACGGAAAGAATGACAAAGGTTGATATTCCGGGGCAGGCATTCCTCCTGATGATATCAGGCTTTATTTTTTGTATATAAGGACATGTGTATGAAAATGATAATGACATATGTCCAGTGCACGCATCCTCATTTATAATATAGTCGTTTAAATGCGTAAGGTATAAAATGCTTTTGATGAACTGACGTAAACACGAAATATTCAGTTCACCACAGAGTGGTCTTCTGTATTACTATTCAACACTTACTTAAGAGGTCTAATATTTTTTGTAAAAATTATGACATTCAAATTACAAATATATTTTAGTATAGTAAATCACAGATGTGAAATTCATTTTTCGATATTTATAGTTCTGATTCTGGCTTGCATTTTCTGGCCTTACGGCTAATTACGTCAAATCCTGCTACTGGGAATTCATTCATTCCTTTGAGCAAGTAACGGTAAAGTTATTCTCCTCGTCCAGCATTTCCAAGAAAATGAGACTTCTCTGGAAGAGCAAGTTATCACCTTCATATTTCTTTATTCATCAAAAACCAAATATATAAAAAGAGGAAAAGAGAAAACCTTTACTACAAGGAAAACAACCATTCAAGAAGATTTAAAATTTTTTCCTCCCTCACCTCTCAAAAGATTGGCATTTGTAGGTGCATAGCGCACTACGGGTTGAAAACATACTACAGTTATCTCACCCACTCTCTCTTTTACACATTCCAACTTTGAAACAAGGAGAAAAATAGGGAAATCCGATTGCTTATTCCAAAGACTGCATCTAAAAAAATATATCTTTCACATCACGTTTAACCTTTTGCCATATAGTTCATCACTCGTTCATTCACTTTTTTTTTACACGAGAGAGAGAGAGAGAGAGAGAGAGAGAGAGAGAGGAGAGAGAGAGAGAGAGAGAGAGAGAGAGAGAAAGGAGACGGCGACGAACTGGTCTTAGCATCAACAGCAACAAGAACAGCAACCACCCCTCCCATCACACAGCTAATTACGGGTTACGGGACAGCATCGTGGGACCCAACAACGGGCCAACGTGCATTTTGCACAACCCGTAAATATAGTCAATGCCATGGGCAACGGAGTTTTGCTTTAATCATTTCATAGAATAAATTTTTATAGTTGTAGGACAACTTGGACGAGAAATTCGAGAGGTCACGTATTACGTTTCCTTGAATTAAAAAGCGGAGAGAGTTGGGGGGACGCGATACCTGAAGATTTCACTAGGAAAAATAGAGCCATCAGAGGCAAATTTATTTCAGGGTCTATTTAACAACAAAGAAGCGAACCCGAGTCATCGCTTGTATGGAGCCATCATCATTATCGCTATCATCGCCATCATCGTAGAAAGGAAGCGATTTGGGCTATTCATCCGTTGAGGGGAGAAACCACCTAATTTGAGGCGATGGCGCCGCTAGATAACCCCATAGAGAAAGAAAACAATCATTGTGCTTGTTACGTCCATCACAGTCGGTTGATGGGTTGTTGAGGTAATGTTGGGGGTTTTGCTGGACGCATTACAGGGAAAAGGTCACATTACTACAACTCATGAAGCTGACATAAACACAGTTCACGAGAGAGAGAGAGAGAGAGAGAGAGAGAGAGAGAGAGAGAGAGAGAGAGAGAGAGAGAGAGGCTGTAAGTGAGCTTTTAAATGGAGGTCGTTCAAGGTCAAATCGTTATCTTTTTGTTGGCATGATTGGTGGGGTTACCTTGTGTTTTACATATTGGGAATACAGTGTATACTACTCTGGTGTTTGAAGACCTAAGGAAATATTCAGCTGAATCACTGAGAGAGAGAGAGAGAGAGAGAGAGAGAGAGAGAGAGAGAGAGAGAGAGAGAGAGAGAGAGAGAGAGGTACGATGATTAAGTACAAAGAAATGACGTTGAAAGGTCTATTTTGCATCCGTAATAGTGTAATTGGTTAATATTTTCGAGTGCAATGGTTTAACATGAACAGTAAATCAATATGGATGAAGAAGTATTATAGAGGGAATTATTAATCAGAAAAAATAAGCTACAACTACAAAAACACCATAATCTCTCTCTCTCTCTCTCTCTCTCTCTCTCTCTCTCCATTATAATCTGCCTCTTACAGCATTTCTGGTACCATGAAAGTTTTCCAATTACGTAACAGAAACAGGCTCTAAAAAAAAATCTGGACGAACGATCATTGCAAGTTCGAACATACGATACCTAATTGAACTGGTTGCAAAGGTTGACAAACTGAAAAACCAGAGTGGAAAACGTCTTTAAAATTATCAGTCAAAAGTATTCATAAACGCACAGTTTACAGGAAATTAAGTTCTTGGCATCGAATTCAGTCGTTTACTTGAGCAATAACTACACACCATAAGCAATATAATTATAAATATTTTCATTCTTTCGTGTTATCATATACTTTACTACAAACTGACGCACTACATGTCAAAAACAAGGAGTACAATCTGCTAAAAAAATATAAATTTCACTCATTTCAGAAAGTTCGAGATACAGGAATTAGCAAATGAATGCTTAAATATATAAACCATTGCAAACATTTCAAGACGGAATCGCTGTATCATTTAGCAAGTTGGAAAATGATCTTTTTACTGGGATATTTACTCACCAAGGACCAACTGCAAGACGGAGCTAATCAAGTTGTCTATCACAACATGACTCTTCTAAAAGCTTTGTCAATGATTGCTGATGCTGAGGAGTACATATTACAATCACTATACCTCATGTCGGTCTTCTTAGTATTCTTCAGAACTTTATACAACCTAGTTCCCGTTGTTTGGGTCAAACGCTTGAGTCTTCTTTCTCCACAAATTTCGACCTTTGTTCAGTGGTATGTTAAAATACTATCTTGTAAAAACATCATGGCAGTTTCAAGAAAGCATTACAAAGGACCGAAAAAAATCAGAAAGAAAAAAATGACGAAAGGCTACCCAGGGAGAAGCTATCTTAATCATTACCATGAGTCAGAGTGAAGTCTTCATTATAGTAACGGTAAGTTTACAAGAAAATTGCATCAAGACAAGGCCAAACCTTCGATGGTCTTCTAAACAGAGAAAGAGAGAGAGAGAGGCTTATTATCCCTATAGGAGTACTATCATATTCATCTTTACATAGCTGTCTACAAATTAAATATGACGCACCATGAAAGTGACATCCACAACTTATATAAATTTCCAGCTGATGTTTTCGCGTCACATTCTTCGAACAATGCAGCAACAATTTAACCAGTTTGAAAACGAAATTACTGAAACCGTTTCATATGCTATCAAGAAGGGGAAAGCATCAGCACTACGTTAACTTAACACCATTCTGGGGTGATCCTTAAGTTCTTAAAGAATTCTAACTATACAACATTTAAAAAAGAAAAAGAAACTAAAAAACACCTGTATAAATTAGTTTCAATGAATAAGGAGAGAAAAATCGGCCAGTATTAAGATATAAACTAAAATAAAAAGCGAGGAGTGACCAAAAAGATTTTTATTAATACTGAACCCTTCTATTGCTGCTTCTGAGAATCTTCGAGAAATCGTATTCATAATATGGCTCAATACTTACTTGATATATAGTCTTTTAAGAGACAATTTTCATCATGTTACTCTGGTATGTATTTACTTTAAGAATAAATGAACTGTATACCAGTACTGATAAAAAAACGAAAACATGGGTAGTTACTATATATGATAAATATACGTGGGATTTTAAGGTTACTTTAGAATAATCACCGGTTAAAAATTTACGGGTTCTTTATCAAGAACAAGGAAAATTATCTGATGATTTTTGTTGCTAAACTGCAACACAGAAAAAGTATGGTGCTGAAAAATTAACAGGAAACCTTTCCCATTCATTTCTCGCCCGTGGCTACTTAACAATCCATTTGTGTCATCTTTGGTTAAAGCGGATACATAAAAGTCACTAAAATAATATAGCAACTTGCGTAAAGACCTAATATTTACTTCTAAACGCCTTCCAACGATTAACATTTTTAGTTTAGCTTTACTGCCTGTACTTGACAGTTTTCTTCTATCGATCATACTTCTGCTCCTACATTTTCTATCTCCTTCCCCCATCGCTACCAAGCCAAACTAGAGAGCCTCTTGCAGCCTCCTCTTTCATCTCTTCTTCCTTCTCCTCCTCCTTTCCTTCCTGCTCTTTCTCCTCTTTTGCCTAAATCGCCATCCTAGGGGCTATCTGTTACCTTAGGAGGTGGCAAGGCATGGCGGGTAAGGGGGTGGGTCGCCTCACGAACAACGCTATGGGGAGCCGATAATCATATTGGCGATTTTTATGGACGCTGACGTTAAGTTATGGGGTAAGTCGTCACTAATCGTTGGGGATGGAGGGAGACGGTGTCGGTGGATGGGTAGGAGAGGAGGGATGGAATAGATGGGTGAGAAGGGAACGAGGTGTGGGTGGAAGAGGTTCGGATACGAGAAAAAAGGGAGAAAAGGGATTATGGCCACGCGGATGTATGAAGTGCCTGAAGAAAAATAAATATAAATGGTGTGAGCAGTTTTCTGTGCGCTCTACAAAATTTTCACGCAACATTTTTGACTCAACACAGGTAAATTAGCTAATCATTGTTGCATAGGTTTTACTGTTACCAAGATTATAATCAAAGGTTATTTATAAGGTTATCAGTGATTAAACGGCAAATTATAACAGCCACAAAATGAATGAAAATGTGCTGTACATAAAAATCATCATCCGAAACATCACCCCCAATGCTGCGTGCCGCAAAGGTCCTCTGCAAGATGCAGCTACCCATGGCTCTCTTGTGCTTTATCTTCCACAACTCTCCACTCATCTTCTTCCCTCTCGAAGTTTTTATCCAAGTAGGTCTGGTTCTTAAAACTCTTCAGGTGCCACAGGAGCCCAGCTGATGCTATCACATACAATATTCCAAGGGTTTGCGAGAATGACATGTTTAAGCCATCTCCATCTCCCTTTTATCATTATCTCTAATACATATGAACTTCCTTAATTTCCCTCACGGTATCATTTCCAACTCTACCCTGCCGTCTGACTCATATTTTTCTTGATATTTTTTTCAGACCGACAAAATATTTTAGATATGGTGCCACTGTCATAACAATTCAAGTCCTTATAGGAATACAGATCGAACTGGATTATATCGTACAGAAGAATACTGGTGAAAATAGGAATAAATCATAGAACAGAAAAGTGCGCAAATGGGTATGCATACTTTACTTTTCAAAACCGAGCTAATGCAGAAGTTCATCCCGTAAAGAACAAATCCCAATCAATCTTCATACACAAGCAGAAAGCATTTTGAAAGAACAACATACAAACAGACAGACAGAGGCGTAGCCTACTAAAGGAGGAACACAAACTTGGTTTAATAAAAGGGGCGATGGAGCCAGTAAACCAAAATACCTTATGGAAAAGAGACTATCAAAATAAGACACCAAAAATAATGATCGAATAATAAGGCAACCCTATCTTTTTTATATCTAAGATGGGTGGTTGGAAAAATTCAGTCCGCCGAAGTAAGAGCGTACGGTAATTTATAACAGACTGACTGCAAAAAAGAAAAAAAAGCTTCCAATGTAACGGAACATTTGCATTTGTCAGCGAAGAGCTTCATGATTTAGCAAAGAAGGCTATCACCAAACCATAGCTTGGGAAAGTAGTCTTCTCTGGAGTAGGGACTTGTATGTTGAAATGGGATATCAGGAGAGTAACTGCACTTGAAATGCTGAAGAATAGTTAAACTGAACAACTTACTTACAAAGATCGAATAAAGAAAATGTTTGTCAAGCATTTATTGCTGCAGCTACACAAGCATTATACTTAGCTACAAAGATATATATATATATATATATATATATATATATATATATATATATATATATATATATATATATATATATACTCATTTAAAGAAAAAGATTTACAGTATATAGCGTTATGACCTTGCAACTATCATACAGGAACGTTTATATCCTAAAACCTATGTAGAGACTTTCTATCACCTACCTCACTTGATATGGAACCTATACGAATACAGTCTATCAAACGTGCCCAGTAAAAACTGTAAAACTAGTGACATTATTTCAGGAGCAACTTCAAGTTAAAACAGATTTAACACTATCGAATTTTCTCCTGGAATGCATGTTGACAGGAGACACACCAAAATCCCTCAAGGTAAACTTCTCAGAACGGCTGCATACCCATACGTGCTGTCACTCTAATGTATCTAAGCTAACCAGGTGAGACCCATTTATCTATGTTACCTAGAAGCCCACAAAAGCTACTCAAAATTGAAGCACCAGGATCTGGCCTGAAGTCAATGAAGCTTAGCAAAAACATTTGTCTGCCTGTTAAAAAGATATTTCCTACAATAAAAACAAAAATTATGATCCTTCATATTATAACAACCACTTTAGTGGCATGTATTTGAATGTTTAAGTAACTGAAATCCTGTTGAAGTTATGAAACTTACATGAAGGCAACACTGAAACAACATATTTTGCATTAACTTATGACGAATGAGTATAAGAGGCATGTAAGCATTCTCAGTTAATATCTTACACGAAATCGATCAAAAAGTCGGATAGTTACAACGTCAAAACTCTTAAACCACGTGCCATCTACAGGAAATATCACGAGAATTAATAATGTAACAGAGATGAGATCTTATTCAGAAAAAAAGCGGGGGAGGGTATTTTTTTTTCAAACTTTAATAGCCCTGATACACTAACGTTAGGACGATTACAACTCTCTCTCTCTCTCTCTCTCTCTCTCTCTCTCTCTCTCCTTTTACGTTTGGAATTCCTACTTTAAAGCCAACATATACAAACTTGTCTAAATCTTTTTTTTTTTTCATGTCTGGAGATCCCACAGCAAAGTCAACTCGTACATCTATCTTGCGTAATTTCCTCTCAAACGTCCATGTGTCAGTCAGCCCAGCATGCATCAGTGTATCGAGTGAAAGCGATAAGATCATTAGATCAACGGATGTCAAATTCCAGTCAGGCAAAGGGGCATGGCAGGCCAGTCGGACATTAAAATCCAGATTAGACAGCTGGAATTCAGAAGAGAATACTGTCACTAATATTAAGCATCTTTATATTGCTATTAAGTAACCTGCCGATTTCATTTCAAGATAAAGTAATGTTGTTTAAAGAAGCGGGTTTTCTCTCTTCCCAAGCCTTATTGTAAAATCTGTTGCAGTAATGGGTGTAAAAAAGAAATCCCATCCGTCACTTTAACGATGACCAGGTCCCGAGGTTTTCTCTGCCATCCATCACATTCATTAATCACGTGGCTGTTCTGTAAATCATTAAGGCGTACCTCATTAATATCTAATTGACAATACCGCCTCGATCACTAATTTTCGTCCGCCGCCGCGAACCCGTGTAAACTTCTCCAGCTACAAGTTATCATTTCCAACATCGATTAGTAATTAGTGGAACCGACATGGTATTCTTCACTCGTATCACAAAAAATAAAATGAAATAACGAAGTGGGACACACACCCAAAACGTGCATCTTCGCGGATGTAAGGCGTAGGGAGACAAGGCCTCTTGCCGTCAGACAGACAAAATGTTCTATTTCCATGTATCACATTCTCCATCCGGTTGAACAATAATTCTTTCAACAGATTTAAGCACAATTACCAATATTAAAACCAAAGCATCGATAACAAAATTATAAATATATACGTATAATTTTAATGAAAAACAAAGGACTCACTGTTCGCAACAAAGATCACTTTTTCTGAAATAGAGAAGAATGTTCTTAAAGACACGCCAAGAAAAATGATGAAAATTCTCAGTACATGATACTGAATAAAGGCTCAGTGTTCGAATAAAATTTGCCATCTATATTAAGGGCCGAGTTAAGAAAAAAGAAGGGACGGCTGTTATGCTAAATCTTCTAATGGTAAGTAGTCCAGTCAAAATTCTTCTCCAAGATAGCATGAAGAGCAATACCAAAAAAATAATCGGGTTCACAGAATCTGCTAAATTCCAAATCTCAGCCGCTGACGTTTCAAGAAGCACCAGACGCACGGGGATTTATGTCTCATTCAATAACAGCAGGAGTTCATCACATACCCGACCATCGTACACAGCAGCATAATTAAACCTGCGCCAAACCGTATGATGACTAAGCTGCTAACGAGACTTCGCAAAGAAGAAGAAAAGGAAAATAAAACTACTTTTCAATGATTCGACTCATGGCCTTCCCATCCAGTTCGCCTTATCAACTACTAAATCCGCTTGCATTCATGACGACTACGATGATAAGGATGATGAAAATGAAGATACTGATGAGGTCGCAGCACCGTTATCTGAACATCTCTCTCCCTCTACGCTGGCATATTAAGGCTATCATTTTTCCTGAAAAAGGGCTTCATCATCGATTCACGCCACACGCTAAAACAGGAGTCATTAAGGCTCTCCCATGCAGACGCATCAATAAAAGCCGGAGAAGATTGTAGAAAGCAACAGGAGAATCTTCCTTTATGAGATCACCCAACGCAAAAATGGAAAGTTGATTTATTCAATTGGCTCTTTAGCAACCTTACCCACCCCTTGATTGCACAAACGCAACCACGAACACCTGCCTGTTGGGAAGAAGTTAGGGGGGAGGGAAGTGCTGGAATATTACTTTCTAATTCCAGTGTCTCCTACTCTTTATATAACTAAATATTAACAATACCATTGAATTTTACATTTCATTATTATTGTTATTTCTATTATTAATCAAGGAATTTTTCCTTTTTCACGGGACAAACCAAGAAACAATTGCAACCATGAGCCTGAAACAAGCTCTGATGAAGTTTCCACATTAAAACTCTAATCGTCTTTCAACTGGTGGCTCCACTCAGCGACCAGTTAAAAGCCTAACATGGGTATAATATGCTCACTAACATGAATATTCAAACCGCAGTCTGAGATCGGTAGGGCAGGTCATTTGTTTGTTCGCTTCGTCTGCTACAAACAACGAAGATTTTATCCCAGGCAAATGAAACCGTAGTTTCCTTGCCGTTTCTGAAAATCATAAGCTTATTTTTTTTTTTGAGGGGTTGGGGCAAATAAAACCATCTGTCCATAAGAAATATCTTCCCGTTAGGAGTGGAATTAAATAAAAAATCTGGGGTCACAAGATTATAATAGGTATTTGACATGGAATTCCTTTAGTAAATGAAAGTCTTGTGGGAACGTGTTGGGAAAGGGGCTTGATAGCTGGAAATGCACGGCTTCCAGAGACGAATACTCATAAACATTACTTGGGAATGACGAAAAGGTGACTGAAAAGTTTGTTAGATTATGTGTTAATTACAGAGTATATGCAAGTTGCAAGTTGTTGGATGTATTGGTGAGTACTGCAAAATTTAAGATAGGTTTGTTTGAACTGGAAAGGAAGGAGTAAAAAATGGTGGGTGAAAATATTGCATTTAAACAATGAGCGAAAAAATGGCAAAAATATCCAACCGTGTGAACACACGGATCAAGATAAAAGAATCTGCCAGGAGAAACGGTCAGAAAGAAAAAGATATAAAAGGTTAAGACAAAAGAGGGCAAGGAGGGGAAAAAATTACCAAAGCGGCGGTGTCTTGAAAGAACTCTGATCCGCTCCGCCGGATGCTGCAAGCGATCAATATACTTTTGTTGCAGAGGGCGTGGAGATGACACAGAGGCCAGACCTCAGGGCCAATGGACCAGAACAAGTAGGGCGAGAGGAGAGTGAGATAAAGGAGTGTCATTAACCATTCTCACTCCTGTCATTCTTACATTCTCTTCCCCGTGTTCATGTCGTTCATGCATTCTCTTCTCATAGCTTAAGCCTATTCAGGTTGCTTCCACAATAAAGAAGTTCTGTCAATCACTAGCTTGTATTACCTCTCCCACCTGTGTTCTTTCCCCATTCAAGTTTCCATCACGCCAGCCCCACTTCCCTTCATTCGCCCGCCCTTCCAGCATCAACATCAACTGACATTACAGTCTTCGAAGTTCTTGCGTCAACGTCAAAGATCTGCCCGACTAGACACACAAGAACGGCCACTAAACAACGATTTTAAAAATATATAACATTACTTAAAGCTTGTTTTGGTTGATGTGATAAAATAAATATTTAGTTACAGAGAACAACTGACCTAGGATTTTATAGTGCAAATTTTTAATGAACATTAATCTAGCTCTATGTACTGTGGGCTTCACAGTGAAATGCAAAGGGCGTAAATTACATGACATCTTGAAAAAAATTAAAATGTGTTATTGTGAAATCTGCTTCTGCACATTCTGAAATATCTTAATTTCAGAACGCACTTAAAGGGTCATGACAGACTAAGCTGTCACTATTTCTTTTCCTTCTTTCTTTAAATCTTCAGATTAAAAATCCTTACGGACAGAGTCAACAAACCATAAACCCAAGAGGGCTCCAAGGGGAAATCAGCGTCCAAAGAAAGACACCTCAAAGGAAAAGGTGATAAATAATCAAATAGAAAATATCACCAATACACCTGAATTCAGGAGACTTCTTCAGAAAGCAGGAATGAATTTGCTCATCGGCTAAACTTTGGAGCTCAGAAGACTCCAACTGCGATGTAGAACAAGTGCAATCAAAATCCATTGTTACAAGAGGTCGAATATGCTGACCTATTAGACTAGAATAAAAAAAAAATCAAAGTGAAAACAAATATGGGTGATTACAAGCAAATTTCAAGATTTAAGAACAATTAAAAGATGAAAACGTGACATCTGCCATAGGTATATCTGTACAAGCGCATACATAAAAAACACTACACATGCAAGCAGGCACGCGTAAGACAAAGCGAGACAAAAAACAGTATGTTCAATAAGCATATTGCCTCAAACAAAATTAACAGCCATAATAAATACATTAATTAAACATTCAATGAAAGTCCATATTAAAAAATGTGACTCGCAAAAAATCATTTTCTCTCTCTCTCTCTCTCTCCTATGGATATTTCAGCTCTACATTAACTTTTGGTTGTTAGGACAAATTAGTATTTATTAGGGATGCCCAAGATAAATCTGCGATGGTAAGCGATTTAGTAAACGGTTAATCATAGCAAGAAGTACAGAGGGAAAGGAGAAGAAGAGTTAATTTTAGCACACACACACACACACACACACACACACACACACACACATTATA
This sequence comes from Macrobrachium rosenbergii, assembly GCF_040412425.1. Taxonomy (NCBI): domain Eukaryota; kingdom Metazoa; phylum Arthropoda; class Malacostraca; order Decapoda; family Palaemonidae; genus Macrobrachium; species Macrobrachium rosenbergii. The sequence continues at coordinate 10,451,011 of NC_089791.1, forward strand.
TATATATATATATATATATATATATACAGTATATCTATATTTTTATATATAAAATATTATATATATATATAATATATGAGAAATAGTTTATCTATACATTACATATAATAAACCTCACACTCCACAGGTTCTGGTATTCGGCTCAATGGCTTCATTTTATTGTCATCGACTTAGATTTTGTTATAAATATTAGTGGTATTAGTAACTCGGAACAGAACTTGGCAGGAATAACAGGAATGATTTTAAATAATATTTAATAGTAAACCAACAAGTTTATAATATTTTATATATACAAATATATAAACTTATGTATATATTTATACATATATATAATATATATATATAATGATTATACGTCCCTCCCCTCCCCTCCCCTAATGCAGGTGGTTCATAGTTACCACAAGAGGTTAATTAAATAAACACTTCATTTAATAAATTCTAAAGGTCAAGCAAGTTATATTTACAAGACGTCTTCACTACTCCAGGATCCTTTGAAGTCGTCTTCAGCTCCTGAAGCATTCCTGGAGAAACGTCATTGGATTATAACGTTTTCTTGAAGTCTTAAAGACTCTAGGATCATTTGAAGCCGTCTTCAGCTGGAGAACCGCCCATTGGATTAAAAAGTCTTCTTGGAGACGTCTTCACGATTCTAGGATCCTCTGAAGCCGTCTTCAGTTCCTGAAGAACTCCTGGATAAACACCCATTGGATTATACCGGCTTCCTGAAGAAGTCTTCAAGAATCCAGCTGTCTTCGCCTCCTGCTGCAGCCCCTTGAATCTCGGAATGCATTCAAATAAACAAACGAACGTTTCATGGAGAAATCCAGAATCCGTATTCGGAATCAGTTCGCCCAGAAATCCAATGGGCGTTTCTTCAGGAATGCTTCAGAAGCTGAAGACGACTTCAAAGGATCCTGGAGTAGTGAAGACGTCTTATAAATATAACTTGCTTGACCTTTAGAATTCATATGAAGTGTTTAGTTTAATTACCCTCATGTGGTAACTATGAACCACCTGCATTATGAGGATCACAGTAAATACCACTCCTGTTATGCAACTTCAATATTAATTACATCAGAACTTTACCAAGAAACTAGCAAAATGAGAGAGATATGAGTATATGGTTTGTGTATATATATATATATATATATATATATATATATATATATATATATATATATATATATATATATATATATATATACACATATATATTATTATATATAGTATACAATACACACATATATATATATATATATATATATATATATATATATATATATATATATATATATATACATATGTGTGTGTGTTTATCAATAAGTCACTAGGAGGTAGTCTACAATGCACGGCATGACTAATATTTAGTGTATAAAAGTGAGGCTGCTGTAAACCAAACCAACATCATATTTACCAAAACATGCGTGGGTTTGAGTCCCATTTGGAAGAGTTAAGAGTTTCTTCATTTTATTTTAGGTTTTTGCTTCAATGCTGAAATGATTAAACGTTTACAAGAGCGGAATGAAATCGACAGATTAAGAAACTTGTTGTTTTATTATTAAGTGTTATTAAAAATCCTTCCTGTTATTCCTTCTAAATTCTATTCTGAGGCACTAATACCGCTAATATCTATAACAAAAGAAGAGTCGATGACAATAAAATATTGAAGCGAACTAATCAATACCAAAGGCATTAGGTTCACTGCATACAAACAAATGGCCTATTTAAAGATAAATTCGACAATAAATTAAAGCAACGATAAAGGAGCAATTGCAATATACTAATTAAAAGTTAATGTCTACCGTCTGCCTGAAAGCAAACAAGGGACTCCGAGCATGATTCAGCAAACAGAAATAAATCTCCCGGAAAGATATATCGAGCGTATGCAAATTGCACTAGAAAAATAAAAGAAAAATCATATATAAAAACAACACTCAAATATCGCTCAACCTACATTCTTACATGCTTGAGTGATCTATGCTTGTGCAGCCATGCATGAAAAAAAAGGCAAATTTTTCGAGAAAGCCAATAACACCTGAATAATATCTTCCGACATTTTCCGCCTGACATCATAATTTATGGACACACTTCCAGCGAATATTCGGAACGTTTCTACTTGGCATAACCTCGTTTCACACCACATTCATCTCGCTCCCTTTGACACGGCAATATTCACTATTCGCATTAATATTCAATTAGTTATTGGTGTATTACAAGGGGAAGATACGGCCACAGCGGACAGGAAGATGGTTAACTTTTAAAAATACGGCGACAGTCCATGTAAGATACTGGCAACGAGCCATGTGTAAACACGGGCACACGCATACAGAACCTCCGATACCGAGAACCTCCTTTAAAAACGGAGATTGCAGAGATCTGTTAACATACGCACAACAAAGATCGGTACCTGTAAGCTCACCGATTACGCGAAAATATATACACGGTACAGCAAGCGTCATAACATCCTCTGAAAATTTCAAATGGCTGGAATTGATAATTGCGTAATTAACTTGATTAACAAATATGGGTACGGTGTTAAAAAAAATAGGCACTGTTGTACCCCATTCCGAAGTCAAAATTTAGAATAAATAAACAAATTTCACAAATCTCGCAGATTCGTACACAAGTACGCACACATAAAAATTCAACGCATTAACTTTCGCAAGGCAACCATCCTAGAGAGCAGCGCGGCTATAAACGCTGCAATAATAATGATGTAACCCAAATCACCTTCAAATCTCTTACAAATCACAGCATGAGGCCCAGGACGTGCGCCTCAGGTCTTGAATGTTGTAACTTAATCAAGAGTGACATCGAAGTAGAGGCTGACTCAGATATTTACATTCGATGGCCCACCGCACATACTAAGCAAGTATCCGATAGCAAAGGACACAAAGGAGATCAAATATTGACTTCATTGGCTACAATTTACCCGGCAGCTTCTTTTTTCTTTCCATTTTTTTTCCTATGGTCTCCTTCCTTCTCTGTGCTATCAATTCCTCCTCCCTCAAACATCAAATGAAAACCATCATTTAAAATGGATAATGCTTTTTGAAAGTAAAGACTGAATTGGAAGGATGCAGAGCAATGACCAATCAGAACTCTGGGTTTGTGTATCAGTGGCCAAAAGGGCGGACGCCACTGGAGATCCAGTAATGTTTGGATAAAGGTTCCTTGACAAACATTATCAGCGACTGTTCTCCTTAATGACAAACTTACGAACACCCACATCCTGGACTTTGTGCTCCTGGTATCACACTACCAGGTTTAGTCCCAAGGGATATTCTGTTACAGACCTGGGAGACTGGCGAACTAACTCTTTCTTGGAGGCAGCACAAAGTCGACTCAACTGCATAACGCTAGAAATCGATCTTCGGTGATCCGAAAGGCCATCTATGACAGGTGCGGTAACAAATTACCATTTACTCCAGTACCTTCCACTGCTGGATTTCAAGCCAACAGTTTCTATATACTGGTTAGGATTTTCTTCACGATGTCACAAGGAAAGTGATCAGTTACTTCAGTAAAAAAGAAAAATGTTCAAAATTTTAAAACTGGCGCACAAGAGGAACGATTTATGACATAAGACATTCACAAAAACTGTGAAGTCTGATTGTTAAGGGAAAGGACACTATGTGTGTATATATATATATATACTGTATATATATAAACATATAAATATATATATATATACACACACACACACACACATATATATATATATATATATATATATATATATATATATATATATATATATATATATGTCTTAAGTCGCTGTCGTCCCTCCCGAAAAGACGTCACTCAGTTTTTAGCTCCATCAGAGTTAAGTACAGGTCATTCTTTTTTTAATGTACTTATTTTCATCTTTAATTTCAACTGATCGAATGCTTTAACGATTTCAGCCTGTGAAAATTTTTTGTCAATTTAGTTTTCTGTAAAAGAACTACTGAGATGGGTTTGTCTGTCCGTCCGCACTTTTTCAGTCCCCCCTCAGATCTTAAAAACTTCTGTGGCTAGAGGGCTGTAAATTGGTATGTTGATAATTTACCCTCTAATCACCAAAACCAAATTGCAGCCCTCTAGCCTCAATAGTTCTTATTTTATTTAAGGTTAATATTAGCCATGATCGTGCGTCTGGCACCGCAACAACACAGGCCACCACGGCCGGCTATGAGTGACATGGGCCGTGGCTGTACAGAAAACTTCTCTTTGGCGTATTTATACTTGTTTTTTTACTGGGTCTACTTTCTGCTTTGTACATTTTTTTATCTTTTAGAGCCCTGATGGTGACAATTGAAAATGCTTCGAAAATATGGCCAATAAGCGCAGACAGTAGGCAACTTTATCCTGCTGAATCTTCGGCGTTCCAGATACAACCATCTACGAATATATTATTATTATTGTTATTATATTTTTTCAGTAGATGAAACCTATTCACATGGAACAAGCACACAGGGGCCATTGACTTGAAATTCAAGCTTCCAAAGAACGTTGGTTTCATCCTCCCACCGCAGACCCCCACACTGCAGCAGCAACTGATCATGATACACATCCTGTGATTTTTCATCGCCCTGGGGGAGATGCGAGCCCGCAGCATCTGAGTGGCATGTCACGACACTAGCCACTATACCCACGGACCATATATATATAAAATATATATATATATATATATATATATATATATATATATATATATATATATATATATATATATATATGTATGTATGTATGTATGTATATGTATGTATGTATGTATGTATGTGTGTATGTATGTACGTATGTATTTATGTATGTATGTATGTATGTATGTATGTATGTATGTATGTATACGTAAACAATAAACATTTATCACTTATAATTATGTGAATTCAAAGTTACTTATTTTACTTATTCTCGAAATACATAAGATTAAGAACGTTATTTATATAACTATTTTATGCAGTCATTAAGATCATCACAAAAATAGGATCAACGATTATTAAGCTCAGACATCATGAAATTTTCTGACAATAATGAGACGGAATAGTTTTGTGACGCACACACATACATACATACATACACACATTATATATATACATATATATATTATATATCTTTATATATACACTGTTAACATATACATAACTATATACACATCCACTCCACACTTATGTATATGGGCATACATATATATATATATATATATATATATATATATATATATATATATATATATGTGTGTGTGTGTGTGTGTGTGTGTGTGTGTGTGTGTGTGTGTGTGTGTGTGTGAAGAATGTAAAAACAGGGCAGACTGAGTAGATAATGTTTTCAGGAAGATGTATTTACCATAAAAAATGGGTTCGCTGTACTTCTCTTGTCATTAAGATAGCATCGATTTGCATTCACCCCTCCAACTGCGCGCAATAACATGCAGGCGGGCAGTCAATGGTTGATCAGTGATACCATGACATGCAGAAGCAATCAAGCGGCATGAGGTACTTTATTTGTTCATCCTAAGTCTCTGTCAACTTAGCGCACACAGACACCCGGTCGTAAGGAGTTGGTGAGGACCTTTTTTCAGTCTTCTTTCATCAGGGAACCATCAATAATTGTCATGCTGATGATGCATCAAGAAGGATCAGGTAACCGGCGCTATTTTCGATTTAAAAGGAGATATGCAATTTCATCCATTTTAGTTTAGTTTTGACTACATATTTAATTTTTAGTGATGTTAGTAGTCGAAATGACTATTAGGTAGAAGGGTACGCATTCATTCAAACATTTAAGATAAAATGGTACGCATTTATTCGAGCATTTAAGATAAAAGGGTGGGAATTTATTCAAACACTGAAAATACACAAGTAAAGACAAATACTATATTTTCGTCTTTGAGTAGAGAAACACGTACATTCAATAATAATAATAATAATAATAATAATAATAATAATAATAATAATAATAATAAGAAGAAGAAGAAGAAGAAGAAGAAGAAGAAGAAAGACAAAAGAAAACCCTGATGATTATACTGAAGACTGTACCATGATCTGATAAGGTAACTCCTTTTATCGATAAGACGTACAGATTAATATCTGCTCCTGTGGTGGCGTGCTTTTGTCAAGAGAAATGACAGTCAAATATATTGTTCATAAAAAAAATGAAGAAAACAAAATCCATACCGTTACAGTTACACATATTACACAGAATGCAATTATATTTGTGACGAAGTACAGTGTTCTAGTTACTGGACACATTTCAGTGATTATATCTTATTGGTAGTGGTAAGAATAATTAAAACGTTGAAAAAGACCGCATCAACATTATTGCACGATTAATATTTTCCTATATCAAATGCACTAAAAGGCACGAAAATTGCTTTTTGTCTCAGCATGACTCACCTTGAAAGACTGAGTCACTTCATTACCCGAGTAGTCATTCACTCCACAGTCCATTCGTGACGCCTTAAATAAATAACAGAGATTTTCGTTTAGCAATAAAAACACTATCTCATTCTGATCTAGTATATATATATATATATATATATATATATATATATATATATATATATATATATATATATATATAATATAATATATATATATATAAATAGATAGATAGATAGAAATAGCACACAAGCTATATAATTATTATACGCGTAATCCATTTCAAAAACGTTATCTGGCAAAGAGACTTTAAATCCGGCCATTTACATTCCTACCCGATCGTCTGGAGGCACACAACAGATAAATATGGCATCCCACTTGCCTAACCCGTCTCTCCCCGTGAAATTGCAATGAATTGGCACACCATAGAAAGGTCAAATAAGGTCCCGGGACCGGATAGGTATCTTATTGACGATCCCACGATTTCGCTCGACAACTAAATTCACGATCTATGGTTGTTCCCCTCTCTAAAATTATTCCTCTTCTTTATCTCTCATTTAATTATTTCCTCAAGTATGGCCAAGCTCGCCTAAAATATCTTGTTATCTTTTTATTTTTCCCGTTGCGCTTCGTAGCAACAACCGACAGTGTTTAGCTTGTCTCAATTGTGGATCTTTTCAAAAAATTACATTTTACTCGCGATCTAGGTGTCTTTCTTACTTATAATATCCTTCAAAGATATATCGGCTTATGCTTATGAGGTCAAATTTAATAAATAACCCAAACTTGAAAAGAATTCTTCAATTATCAGACAGATACACCACCCACATATGTACAAATAAAGGTTATTTTTTCATTTTAAAAACCACATGTAACCTCTCAGTAAGAAATTAAAGATTCATTCTTAGAAAAATTCTCATATGAGTAAATGATATTTTCACTTGAAATACACAGAATTTCATAAGCTAGCATTCATTTGCTCTTGAAAAGAATATTTTTTACTATGGCCTGAAAGTCTTGAAATGATATGAGTTGCATGACACTAACTATTCTTATTTCTTACTTATTGTTTACGGAACCTTAGTCAATTATATATCCTCATGGTCTTTAAAGTCTAAATTTTGTTGTATTTTCTTCGTGAGCATCTGCCTCTATTAAACAACTTCTCGAAATAAGCAGAAACGTTTCTCTTCTGAATTGCTTAACTGGACTTAATTACACCTTTCTATATTGATGAACACAGACTGCCAGGGATCTTTAGTACCCGAGCTGCAAGCACCACATATATGTATGTATGTATGTATGTATGTATGTATGTATGTATGTATGTATGTATGTATGTATGCGTGTGTCTGTGTGTGTGCCAAACAATTTAATATATGAATTACTCATACACGTCAGCATGTGGGTGCATGAGGTCCGGTGAGCTGACTATATGGAGTTCGAGAACGCTACAAAATTATGAAGTTGTTAAGAGGGGAAACAATGAACATTCGAGAGCCAGAGTCTCATTGTAATGTCTAAAGGGAGAGCAGATTCGACTGAAAGCTATGAAGTAAAATAGAATACAGCAGAACAAACAAACACATACATAGACAGGGAGAACATTATGGCTTCAAGCCCGAATATATAACGTTATGTTGTTTTCAACGGATCCACATGTAAGGGCATCTCATTAGTCAAGAAAAAGTTAGAACATGGTAACCACGATAAAAGTAACCAGAGATAACGAAAGAACGAATAGGGGAGAAGAAGAGGGACGAGTTGCAATGCTTAATTGAGACGGTACTCATGACTAAACATAAGCAGCCAATAACCTCTCGCTTCCTCCATAAATCGGGAGGAGGAGGAGGAGGAGGAGGAGGAGGAGGAGGAGGAGGAAAGGGAGGAAGGGGTCCCTCCCACCTGCCGACTGATCGGGCAGATATACGGCAAGGGACATAAATATGTTGAGAGACTAAAAGCATACTAAATACTCCCATTATAGTAAATCTTTCCTGAGGGCAGGAGGGGCTGTAGGAGGGAGGGGAGCACATAGGAAGGAAGACAGGTTGAGAGTTTTGAAGGTAAGGCGGGAGTTAAGATTATAAACCATCATAACCCTGAGTTTGTGCCATTATAATTCTCGTACTTTGACATTCTTTTTAGTACGTGGCCTTCACACACAGATTTCACACTTTTATCTCACTGGCTTTCGGTCCTAATAATGAGTGATCGCCGCTTGCACCTGACCTCGTCGTGTTATATTTATATGTAGTCTGAACTTTAAACATCTTTCCAGATGTGACTGAACTATTTTCGTATAACAAAAAGGACTACGAGAATTACCTTTATTCAGGTTAACGCAACTTTTCTACATTCTCTCCTCTACATCGCACAGTATTTCGAAAAAAGTAAGACATGAAACGTCATCCTGGTGCTCGGAAAGGTTGGTTACACTTGAGAAAGTTTATCAGAGCATGTCAGAATTATCTTTAACAAAGAGCTCTGGACACAAATGTAGAAACACTGAGTTATTCAACAGCAAAAGAATCATGCTTATTATCCGCATCATAAAAATAACTTCAGAATTGTCTTTTATAACTCCTCCAGAAAAATATCTTAAAAAAAACAGCGTTTCCTTACGACATATTTACATAAAAAATGTCTAAATGCTTAACTAGAAAAGACTTGATTTCAAAATGAAAATCGATTACACCCCACCATTAATATTACCATATAAAATGAGAAAGCAATCATACAGGATAAACTAAAAAAAAAAACTACTGACTTGTAATGCAAACTCTCACAGGACAGAATGCAAACATATAAAAGAGAAAGAAAATACGAGAAAATAGCATACAAATAGTTCCATCTCCAATTATACAAATACAAGCATAAACAGCAATACATGTAAGAAAAACTGGGAAGGTGGTGCACGGTACTACAGTACAGTATTCCGCCCTCTTATATTTACAGACAATGGCATCTAGAATGTTAAAGCAGGTTAGAATATATGACACAGGCGATTTTTTTTAACATCTTGTGTTTCCGAACTACCAACAAGGGCGCCAAAAGGTGCGTGCGTACGTTGTCGCAAGGCCAGAATCGTTTGCTGACGTAAAAAAAAGAAATTTTTTTTCTGTTAAGTGGATCAGTCAGTGTGCATTTATCCATGCAATATAATTCTGACAATACTATTAATTTCATAAATAAGTACAGGGCAATTGGCAGTCTTCCGTTGACTCAGCTAAAAGACCGTAGCCTACATGTTATAGGCTTTGACTATACTAAAACCTAATGCCAGTAGTTATTGGATACGCTATTTTTCTCATGCAAACTGAGGCGCCGGTCTTTGGCTGCACAAAAACGATCATTGGGGGGTCTTCATACCTGTTACCACTATTAAGATCCAGAGGGATGTCAGAAAATGCACCCTATTACAGAACCTTTGAGAAGACCAATCTTACACCAAAAGGAAAGAGAGACTTTACAGGGGATCAATATCCAGTTCTGGAGTCTAATCCTCTGCAAAAGGGGTAGCAGGCACTAATTCTTAGGAAGCAGGCACCTGAGAGGCTAATGGATGTTCCCAGAAGGAAAGGAAGATGGCAAGACATATTTTCAAGCAATGGACAGAGTCATTAATACCAGTGTTAGATAAAAGATAAAGATTTCTAAGTCTCCTGATATCCAGAACGAAAAATCTAGAGTGCATACGCTCAAAGGTTCAAACTCTCATAAATAATGGGAAAGGTAATGAATAAATATGAAAACTAAGGGAAACGCTTAACCTAATCAAAAGTACTATCAGTTATTCAAAATTACGATTAGGGAGCAAAGTTCAAATACTTATTTGCGCAAAACTTAATTAGCTGCCAAACCTTTAAAAGCATTAGAAATTTTTCAGTATTTATACAAAATCAGAAAACTAATTTTTTGTCTGCTACAAGTCTAAAAAACGATTAGTGATCATCCAATTTTTATTTATTGTAACTAAAATTTCCTCTTTCTGAAGTCACTGAGATGAGCTCTGAATTGCAAAGGAAAACTACATTTAAAATAAACTGCAGATTTTCTGATATCTTAAATACTGTAATTCCTAAACGAAATGTATGAGAAAATTTTATAACATAAATCCAGCTAACCAGATTTACATTCCAGCGAACGTGAGAATTTCTTAGACCAACATTTCCTTGTCGAAAATTCTTATCGTGAAATCTTTAAGCTTCCCCTAATGTTGACGAAATTATTATTCGACAAGGACGATACTTTAAATATTATATAAATGAACATTAATGTTACTTGATATTATATGTCCTATATGAGGGACATTCAACAACCTGACACTCAGTTGAAAAGTATCGTCTTCCTCAAAAAGACCGACCAAACTTTTTCTTTTCTTTTTATTTATGAAGGCGCTGCAACAGAAAAAATAATGTTAATTATTCAACTACGACCCCATTCAAAGTAACAAGAAGAAATACTGACATATCCATTGAAGAGGGAGAAAAAATGCGGAAAACATTTACCTCAAAAAGAATCTCGGGAAGCCTTGAAAGAGTTTCGAAATTATCCAATACTTCGTCGTAGAGATTAAAAATTCTACTGCACTTACAGAACTTGAGGAAGGAAACTTGAAGCGATAATTCACAGAGAGGTATATCTGAAGTATCATTCAGCTGATAAAGACTATCACTTACAAGTGACATTCCACGGACACAAATGAAGAAAGACAAAATGTAGCAAGTACTCTCAAACCGCACAGGTTCTGATATAAGGTAACTTCGTAAGTCATTATAAAATAATCAATTTTAACAGTAGTAAGATTTTCTATTGATTTTTCCACTAACCACAAATCACTTCTAGAACAACATGACGATAATAACTATCTATCTTATAGTGACGACAAACACGTGCAAATTGCAGTAGATATTCATACATCTAAAGTTTTATTAAAATATGATTCCCAAGCGAAAAATTAATTAGCATTACCTTCACTGATCCAAAACTTTGCTTATGAGAATTCATAACTAAAGGGGCCCTCTGTATTGGCGACATTTCATGAAGCTCCTGAAAATAATAATCAAATTTGTAAATAATAATAATAATAATAATAATAATAATAATAATAATAATAATAATAATAATAATAATAATAATAATAATAATAATACGGTATTCAAGTAGTGGAAAATTTTACTTAATGGAGTATTACACTTTGCAGGACTACTATTGCTGATAAGAAATGTTACTACAATAACAACAAATTTCGTACCAAAAGCAAAATTTTTATTTTTTACATACTTTCCCATCATCAACTTACGAGTGAAAACTATCCTCCTCTGAAGTTAATATTTGTCTGATGAAGACCCAAGTAGAAAACTCAAATAGACTAGAAATTATGCATGAATTATCCCTCCATTCTCGAAGAGTCTTATTGAATATGCACCGGACGTACGGAGATATCCATTCATAAAGCAGGCAATGAATGAAATTAACCTTCGATACCTACAATTTAACTAAATGTTCCTCATTTATCAAAAACTTTAAATGTTTGACGTAATATTTATCATCAGCAAACGGCGCAAAATGTGCAAATTATTTAACATGTTACAAAATAATTTAATAATACGAAACAATCTTTGATTTTCCAGTGCCGAGAGAGAGAGAGAGAGAGAGAGAGAGAGAGAGAGAGAGAGAGAGAGAGAGAGAGAGAGAGAGAGAGAGAGAGAGGTAAATTCACAAGCACTCCCCATGAACTCCTCTTTAGAACTTTAGCAACCATTTTCATCCAACTGACCTTCCGCTATCTCATGTCCGTGATTTAAAAAAAAAAGCACTGGCCCATTCATCAAAATATCTCAAGACGAACACGCACGAACGGACAGAATTATCAGCGCTTCCATCACTAACATTATGTACGAATGGAGATGACGCCTTCACGCTTCCTCCTCGCCTCTTTCGTTTAAATCGTCGCCCTTCCGATATTGTAGAGCAAATTAGGAGAATAATCTAAGCGACAGAAAATTAAATATATTTTGCAAATACAGAATATCTGTATATTATTATTATTATTTAGTAGATGAAATCTATTCAAATCGAATAAGCCCACAGAGGCCACTGACTTGAGATTCAAGCTTCCAAAGAATATGGTGTTAATTAGGAAGAAGTAGAGGAAGTAAAGGGAAATACAGAAAGAAGAGATACCACTTATTAAAAAAGAAAAAATACATTAATTCCACTATTCTACATATAATTCAAAATATTTGAAACAACATTACTTTAACAATAGCCTAAGGCAATCTTCGATAATATCCGAAGTTAAAATCCGACGCCAGGTAATCATTAATCAATCAGTCAATTGCACTTAAGCCCCATCTACACCGTACATAAGAGCACTGGTAGCTTCATAAATATGATGCTCTGTCACGGGTGGGACTAAAATAATTCTATGTATCTGTTTTAAAACCATTAAGTTCCCATTTAGAAGAGTAATGCCAACGCTTTTTCGACTCTACTGGGTCTGGTCAATACTGGGATGGGTGACCACCGAACACCGATGAACACCAATGCCTTGGCACATACCGTCGTGCAACAATCCACAGGGCATAGACGAGGGGCAGCAAACTCATTCCAGAAATTCAAGTCCAGAGATTTGCATAAGCGCTACGGACACAGGCAAAAAAGTTTTAGACACTAATTTCTGAGTAAAAGCAATATCATGAGCTCCTTTCACTTTAAAAACGCTTCACTATCCATCCAGCCTAGGAAGGCATTTTATGAGCAGAATGCGTTAATACCTTAATGGCAAAAACTTGTTTGGCAAAAAATTCTACTGCGTGCTCCTCTATTTAGGAAAAAATCATACTCTTTCAGATCCCTTATTTTCATAATCAGACGTTAAAACTAATTCCAAAAGCTTTCCTTAACTGCTTAAACATTAGATGAAACTTATTCTAAGACTAAAGAAGGGAAAAGCTACTTATCTTGCCTTATTAAGCACATCCTTCTCCATCCCCTCTAACTAGTTGCCTTTCACTTTCCTAACAGTTTAAGAACCTCTTCCGCCATTCGTCGTGTCCAACAACTGGTCAGTATACTAACTTTAACTATTTCTGTCTATTTACATTTCCAAGAATTGTTTTCACTCATACGTACTCTACTGAATGTCTATTTTGCTGTATTTCGCTTATTAAAAAAATCCTCTATTTCACAGCATGCTTCACGCGTTTTGATTAATGCAGGTTGGAGGGTAAACATTCTTAGTATTAATGCTGTACTGAAATCTTTATTTTCATTCTCATCTTATGCATTAACTTCCCATTCCACTTGAACACCACGAGTTCTCAGTCTTCTCCCCTAATGCGTACATTGCACAGTTTCATATTCATGCAAATTCAATGAGCCATTAAGGTTTCCCAGTTTCCACTTACGATGTCTTCATTTCATTGTCTACTCCATTACGCATATATTGCAATTCATTTCCATTCTACCCTGTTCCAGCGCCTTTTGCCGTCTTAGATTTATCTATTGTAAATCGTAAGTGACACAGATTTATTTACTTTGTACAGCTAATAACTCCTAATCACTTTTGTTTTCGAGTATTCCTTTTGTCCCTCCAATTCATGCAAATATTTTAAGTAATAATTTGAAGCATCAGCTGCATGTTTTAACTTAAATCCACCAGGGGGTTTCAATTGTTTTCTTACCTCTCTGGGCTTCAATCCAAAACTTTCGTTGTCTTTCCCTAAATACACTCGGAACTTTCATTATTTAATACTGGATAGTCAGAAACGATAGCCTCTGACTCGAATTTCTACTCCACCCTCGAAAAGCAGTTAAGCAATAAAAGTGTTCCTTCGTGTAATTTCGGTTCGAAGTACAGAAAACAAAAATACTGCAGTCCACCTAAGCTATTCGATAATTCCAAAATACCATAAAATAAGGGTCAGGATCATGCTCGACATTGAAAGTCCGAGAGAGCTTTTCCATGCCATCTTTTTTCCAGTTCTTTCTTTTTTTGAAATCTGGCGTGAGGAACAGGATAAACGATCCAGTGACTCCCTTGCATTATCCGCCATTACCGATGCTGGAAAGAGGGACATAAACTGAGGCTCAATAACCGTGTTCTCACGCCTCAATGGGTACTTTGGCACTTCCAGGCGGCTGGAAGGATCTCATGGATAACAGGTTTCAACACCTTTGTAACACATTTCCAGCATGGAATGACAGGTTGGCACTCCTTAAAAGCCTATCACAGACCTCCAAATAACAGAGTATTAATGCCCTCCAAACACCATCTCGTACTGATTGCTGAGAGAGAGAGAGAGAGAGAGAGAGAGAGAGAGAGAGAGAGAGAGAGAGAGAGAGAGAATACCCAGGATTGTATCAAACACTGTAAGGATTGTTTCAAAAAGATAATAATCTGTAATAGGGATCAAGAAGAAGCGAGCAAGGTGGAGAAGCAGAGAGAGGCAGGGGAAAGGGGAAGGGGTAGGGTGAAGGAAGGGGTATAGATGGGGGGAGGGAGCCTCTAATCCCTCGGATGGCGGCAGATGGAGGACGGCGCAGGAATTATGACAGCATCATCTCGGGGTCCCTTATCAACAAGCTGAATCGGCAAGAGACATGGAACCACCTAATCTTCAAAAGCCTGGCTCTAAGGGGTCACGTGACAGCTATCGCTTCAGAAAACTCCGGCACGAAGTGATTTTCCTAAAGCTGACCTTTTAAAAAGATCCATCGGAGAGATATCAAGGGCAACCGGGTTTAGAAAAAAAAAAAGTGTATCATGGCTGACCTTGGATGTATTTTCGTTACCTTTAGCGCTTAAATCACCTGGAAAAACGGTATGAGGTGATCAATATGAACTCTCACGCCTTAAAGTAGGAAAAGAAACTTAAAAGCCATATAAATTTTCTTTTCCTGACAAATCTTACCCCTTTACTGTACTATAAATTTTTTCTCTTCACTTTTCACTGTTCACGGAGCGATGAGAGCTAGGATAGCTGGTGCGATATATTCAGTATCTCTTCTGCTAACCTGTGTATTAACAAAAATTACTGCAATCAGTTTATTCATGCAGAACATTAATATATTTGATTAAGCACATTTCCACGACTTTGTAAGCACGCAGATTTTAACCAGTTCCTCGCAACTTCTAGAATGAGTACTTAACCTTCTGCTTCCTGAACAATTCCACTTGCTTCCTTTCTTTATTTTTTTCAATTATTATGCAGAAAGCAAGTACATTTACAGTTTTTTCTTGATGCCTTGTTCGTTTCTGTTTTAAAAAAAATATATTTGTTGCAAGGTGAAATCTCCCTCGTCAACTAGTTTTTAGTTTAATGTTTTGCTTGGAATCACCAACTACTCGTCCAGGCAACAAGAATTCACTTAAGGAACTCATGGTTACCAAGTTAGGATTACTGAAGAGGGTTGAACGCAGGGTAACGTGCCTGACTTTCAGAAGCACCATAGCGCTACTGAAGCCTGCAACCGATCTTATGAGTCTAATGTAGGGGCACAGGATCACAATGAGGTCATAAATTAACTTTAGAAAAAGTGTACACGTCAGCATTAATACAAGAAAGACCTCATATCTACTTGGGTTTTGCTCTATAAACTTTAGAACAGTTTCCATGGAGAATACAAGAGGTAATATCCTTAGCATCTCAGGATATTTCACAGAATGACATATTACACTGTTAAAATTTACACATAAAATAAAAGAATTTAATATTCATCTACTCAAATTTAAGTATACCTTAGTTTAACCAGACCGCTGAGCTGGTTAACAGCTCTCTAGGGCTGGCCCGAAGAATTAGACTTATTTTACGTGGCTAAGAACCAATTGGTTACCTAGCAACGGGACCTACAGCTTATTGTGGAATCCGAACCACATTATAGCGAGAAATGAATTTCTATCACCAGAAATAAATTCCCCTAATTCTTCATCAGCCGGCCGGAGACTCGAACTCGGGCCTAGGAGAGTGCTAGCCGAGAATTCTACCGACTCGTCCAACGAGGAATCATATGTAGTTAACTTGTATTTTATCATAGGAGGGACGACGGTAAGGTGAAATTCAATGCTCTTATCAAGTCCATAGTAAGAAAATAAAAGAACAGAAAAAAATACGACAGTTTACCCGTCTCTTTAAAGGGGAGATCGATATAAGCATAAGGGAAAAGAAAACTGGGCAAATAATTTAATAAGAGAAGAAGTAAAGCGAAAGCCATGTTATCTAAAACATGTACCACATTTTAAAACTAACAGTCCTAATTTTACGAAATTAATTAATAATTATACCTATAGCTTTAGGAACATCGGTAAGTAAGTCTTACGATACAAGCACACTGCATTTGCACATGAAACATTTAAAGATGCAATACTGCATGCACGAAAACTCTTATGTATTCTAAACTAGGCATACTGATGCAATACTAGGAACTTCCAAATCGTCAAGTCATTATTATTAAAATCAGCATCAAGCTTTATTATACATTCGTAGACTGCAGGTACAAAAAATATATAATTTGTTGACCAAATCTGACTGGAAATCACAGCGTTCCAGCATTTTTCCTTCCAAGATAACAATGGCTTTCGTCAATGTATGGGGGATTCCACATTCGACACATCATCTGTATAGGCTATAGGCACGGCGCCCTCATCAAACAGTTTCTGATTTCAACATTATCTTCATAAAGTGATCCGACTAGTTGAGGGTATTCAAGTTCTGATTTGATGGCAATACATTTTTTCAAACGCTAATTGCCCCTTTCTAAATAGATTAAGTCTACTGTCACTACCGAAGGCCACTTGTTTTCGTAAATCGGTTTCTCGCTGGTGCTCCAATGTGCCCAAGAAATTACCTTCTTAGTGAGACAAAAGCCGATATATCTGGGTATATCAAGCGACACGCTTAAGTCACGGGGCATACTGATTCTGGGCCCATGTCTATCAGTATGTTACAGGAGTAATCCATGACCGACATCCCTGTTAACTAATACCTGAGAACAACATAACATATTTCCTTCAAAAATAAATTACAGATATCGTGAATATAATGACGATTCATAAGTTGTATTGTAGGAGCATTTACTTTCGCGCCTAGGAATAATAAAAAAAAAATTCCCTTAGCAGATTCATTTCGAAAAGATAAAAAAATCTACTAATTTTAATAATAAATATTATTGCTATAAAATAATTATTCAGGCAATTTCCCTTCCAGCTAAATGTCGTCAGAGACACTTCGGCATTTCTTCATGTAAAAAGTTATCATCATCCCGCTACTTTGAAACCTGAAATTTTTTCATTCCAAAATCTTTCCCAAATAAGGATTTTATTTTGTTACACAGGGAACTGAATTATTACATTTCAAAAAAAAAAAATGCATTATCGAGCCATTTTAATTCTACCACTGTATAGCTGACTGTGAACAATGAAGTATAAAAACACTGGAGAAGTAGTTCTTAGGATAAAAGCTATGCAATAAAATGCATGTACAAAAAAACTAAAAAAAGAAAAAGCACGGTTCTGATTTTCTGGCAACCATCTCAAAATTAACAATCACAGTTTCATCCAAGGGTGCACTTGTGAGTCACAATGTTAACACGAAACTTGTTGATCCTAAAAAAAAAAGGATCTGCAGGTTTCAAGTCAAATATTTAAAGAACTAGAAGATTTTCTTTGACTTACATACTGTATGACATTAAAATTCACTAAGATCATAGATGAAATGAAAGAGTTTACGAATATGAATTAAGTACATTCTTATCAAGATGTCTGATTCATGATTATAGGCAGTAGTGGAAACCTGCAGATGTTGGCTTGACTAACGACAGTAGTGAAGTTGCAAACAACTGTGACTGAGAATAAGTAAAAGGAAGCAGCGAAAAGGTTAATAAATGGATGTATTCCGGAAGTGGATAACTAATACAGATATCTGGAAGTAAGCCGCCGGGTTGGTGAAACACAAGTAGCAGGAGCTCTTCAACAGGGGAGAGCAAAAAAGACAAACGATGAAATGTATGACGGAACTGTTGAGTCAGGTTTTCTTCATACGAGTAAACTCTGAGTTTGATTTCTAAATTCTAAAACAGTAAGAAAGATGAAATTGGAAACTGATCAAATGTTATGAAAAGAACAGGATTAACGTCACCGACGGTAATAAAAATTCGATATCTAACGATTTGACATAAAATCTTTGGTCACAAGAGGTAACACCCTTTTTTTTTTTTATTTGGCAAATTTTCGCATATCGAAACTTATTTACTAGGGTTGGTGTAAAGTAAAAGTGACTAATAATTTAAAAATATACAACGAAAGTTTTTTGTCAGTTTAGATTACTTGGCTATTTTTTTTAACATGTTCACTTACCCGCTTCAAGTTCTAGCTTCATTAGTATGAATACTGGCATCTTGTAGGACCCCATGAAAATATTCAAATCTCAAGTCATTCTTCAAATGAGCTTACTTTCATAAATTCGTTAAGTGAAAGTTTAAGAACATTCAGCCTCCCTGAAGGACATTCATGAATGGTTCTTATAAAATTCTTGGTTTTCTGTCCAACTTGTAGTTTCATATTCCTTATGGCTGCAAAGAGCCATCGAAATATACGGATCATGGTAACGGCGAATATGACATACCTTGCTTGCTATCAGTAAAAAGCCACGTAAGGATACTTCTCTTGTCTCCTTGAAAATTCTTATTACCGGGTAAATAAAAAAAAGAAAATTCTTCAGGTACGGCTGGTCTTTTGTAATAAATGCATCTATAAATTTGCACCATATTCGACAGCACAACGATCCTCATATTAAAGGGTAATTCATTTCTAGCTGTACTAACCGTCTCTCATACCAACAACTACAAAACAGTTCAGCTGCATCGTTCAAAGTTGGGATTTTTAAATCCCACAATGGAATGTGACTCAATGCGGAAGAGAGGATCGATCGTCTTCCACTAGATTTTATGTCGAAAACTCAACGGGTCATCTATAATTCATTATCACGAAGACACACAAAGACACAGGAGAGAGAGAGAGAGAGAGAGAGAGAGAGAGAGAGAGAGAGAGAGAGAGAGAGAGAGAGGGGCCTTTCCGTATAACCCCCTTCCTTACCACCACCCAATTACTTAAATTTTATGACTCCTCTCACCTGGGAATCCTTTAATCTAAAACCGTTGCCGCTCGGATAATGTCATGAAAATGTGTTAACTACAAAACGAAGATTTCTCTGTTAACAAAGACAACAATCGGTGAGGGAAGGGAAGGGAAGGGGGTAATGTCGAACAAAGTTCTCGATTCGGTCCTGAAATGATCTGGAGATTTAATCTTCGAGACCTGAGAATTGAAGGAACTTAACGAGAAGGTCGGGGAGCCCAAGGCCCCACCCTCTTATTAATTATGCTCTGCTACACTGATTGAAGAATCTGTGCCGCTGTTCTTAACTTCATCCTTCTCAGGTGACATTTATTTTGCATACAGCGGATGATGGCCCTGTAGCTATTCTTGAATTACAAGGTACGTCCAATGGCTTTCCACTGTAATGGGGTAGAATTCTCCTGTCTGAAGGTCCGCGTACGAACAAGTTCCATTAGTGCTTTTCAAATTTACTTTCAGCTCCTATTTATTTATTCATTTATATGCATATACACACACACACACACACACACACACACACACACACACATATATATATATATATATATATATATATATATATATATATATATATATATATATATATAATGAATGTAAATATACATGTCTGTACGTTGTGTGAGTGTAAATTTAGTTTACTTAATTTTGCTTTTGCTAGATATTTCATCGACGCTCTTCTTAGCAAGAATAAGCGCCAACCATGTATAATTATATTAAATCAGGCCTTTATATTTGGTAAGTGCCTTCTAAATCTTAACCTAACAAACCGAAAGATTGCATTGAGGCTTTATTATCTCAAGAGGTAAATCAGACTTTTTATGTTCCTGGGAAAAAATTCAAAATTTTTCGCAGTTATAAGAAGGAATCACCTGGTCGCAAAAAATACGCAAATGACTATTGTTATAATGTCTAAAATTTGTAATCTGAAATCAAAATAGACAAAACAATACCAGAGGATCAAATTTTATTATTCATTTTCCATTATTCCGCAGTAACTTAGAAAACGATTTGTCCTATTTCGAATTTTTATCAAAACTTATAAAGCACCGATCTCATTTCAAACAAGCCATCGTTCAAAAAAGCAAACATAAAACAAATTATATAGTTACTTTAATTTTAATTTGACCATCCCTTCATATGACAGAGTATTTTTCTTACGCCAAATTCAGTTCATAAATACACTCTGCTCTTTTATCAAATTCATTAAGCAAATCCATTAAGTAATTACTGTCCAGCAACATTTAATCATGCTTAAGATTTAATTATAGAATCTTTATATATATGCCTTTCTTTTAGCTTTGCATGGCAGGGGTCTGAATCTCATCAAAGGAGCTAAAACAAATAGAACAGCTTTTAAAATAGAAGATACACTGCTGTCCTTGCATATCAATCTAATTTCTTAAACGAGAGTTTCCGTATTAAGCATCTTTCGTTTTTGTTATGCTCATAAAAGCATTATTCAATTTCCCGTAAAATCACCACTTATCAACACGGAGCTTAAAAAGCGAAAGAAGGACTCATCGTGTCTCTTAAAATTCTAAAACGGCGATCCCACACCGCTAAATTAGGAGCGAGGCACGAGACGATGCGCTTTCACCATCTGGAATATTGCTCGAGATGAAAACAATCCAAAGTCAATAATAGTCTGAAAACAAGAGAGAGCGGAAATTGCACCGGTAACGACCTTAATCATCATAAACGCCAAACTCAATATGGAGTTTGAAGGTTTATACGGAAATCTGGAATTCAGCGATTTCGTTTTTGGGGTGGGGTCGGGGGGGGCGGGGTTTCAGGTCATCTCTTAGATGAGATGGTTGCACGTATACCTGGAGAATTTTCGATCTGGTCTCATT
Source organism: Macrobrachium rosenbergii (assembly GCF_040412425.1). Taxonomy (NCBI): domain Eukaryota; kingdom Metazoa; phylum Arthropoda; class Malacostraca; order Decapoda; family Palaemonidae; genus Macrobrachium; species Macrobrachium rosenbergii. The sequence goes on from NC_089791.1 coordinate 10,472,367, forward strand.
ATGATAATCGTCTTTATTATGTTATGCTGAGATACCGACTGCATTTCCTGGTGTTGTCAGCTGTACGAGAAGATCTAACATTTTATTCTAATTTCATTAAGATTTTAATTTGTTATCTTTACACTGAACATGAAAAATAATTGTAAAATTTAGCAGAACAAAATATAAACATAATTGTAAAACTTAGCGGAACAAGACATATCTCCAGTTCTTTCTGTTAAAATGAAATATCTGATTACCGTATACATATGTGGGTAATTGTAATTCATAATCATATTTTTTGTATGCATGCATATGATTACATACAATGCAAACGCTCAACTTTATATATATACAGTATATATATATATATATATACTGTATATATATATATATATATATATATATATATATATATATATATATATATATATATATATATATATAAAGAAGAGAGAGAGAGAGAGAGAGAGAGAGAGAGAGAGAGAGAGAGAAGAAGCGGGCGGTCTTTTGACACGTCCTTCAACCCCACCTTTTATTTCTTGAGCATATCGCAATCTCACCTCATATGCTTCGTCTTCGCTAAATGGGAATTTCAACAGCTTAACATACTTTTTCATCTCATTTCTTCTTCGTTATCTTTACGCTATATTTTCTTTTCTTTACACTAAAACGGGAGTTTTACCATGCGGTGTTCATTATCATATGTGAACGAAATGGAGAAAAGATTACAAAGATGTAAATAAGTTAACATTCCAATATCAGCTTCTTTCAAGTACAACCTCGTTACATAATTTTTGAAGCATTTTTCGTTTCGCGCATTGGCTAAAAAGTGATTCAGATACTTGAACTCCTGTCAGTATTTCCGCTCCTTGTTCACTGTATGGTGTGCTATAGCAAATTCTATTCAAAACAAGAAAAATCACTTCGTAAAAAGAAAAAAAATGTAAGGGAAAAACATAGCTTTTGACGGATGTTAGTTCCATTCTTGAAGGCACGCCTTTTAGTTTACAATAAAAATTAAATATCACAATTTCACAGCCAGAGAGAGAGAGAGAGAGAGAGAGAGAGAGAGAGAGAGAGAGAGAGAGAGAGAGAGAGAGAGAGAGAATGATTCCATATTAAATTATCTGGAGAGAGAGAGAGAGAGAGAGAGAGAGAGAGAGAGAGAGAGAGAGAGAGAGAGAGAGAGAGAGAGGACAACCAACAAGACCACCCGAATACCAGCAAAATCACGTAATTTGAGCAATCTCCTGGAGCGATAATCTCCGACCTTTAATGTACACTTTATGTTGCAGGCTTTCAACAATGTCCTCGTTTTCCCTTTCCTTCCCCGAGTGAAAGAAACTAAATTTGGCACTCCCTAACCGATAATCCACGTGTGCCTTAAAGCATAAATAAACTTTTAATAATTAACTATCGAACTTAGTCATGGAGTAATGTAGTTAGGGACTTAAATTTTTGGTGAACACCGTGTTTGCAATAATCATTCACTCCGACATGTAGCCTAAAGTGTCGTTCTACGCGTATCTTGTTAAAAGGTGTCAAAGGGTCCTACTTTTTCATATGCTTGAAAGCATACTGGTAAATCCATTGAATTAAAAAAAAACTATAATTGACTAAAACTGATAAAAAAACTAGTTAATATGGCCTCTGCTGTCACTTTAAAGCTGAATTACTACAGGTTAATAAAGTTTTTAAAATAATAGTTGTCTTTGCTGAGTCTCTTCATTTGTAATACTCTTTTTATGATACTTTCTGTTTTTACGCGAAACTCCAGCAGAGTTCCTTCCAAATCATAAAATTAGTTACGGCAAAAGGAAGATAGAACTTGGACATAGACGAAGAAATCGATCATGGATTGAATTGAGAGTGTGAGTTTGAATGTGAGGGCAGGACCGCTGCAAATTCCCACAAAGTTGTGAAGAGAGGGAAACTTGACAAGACGCAAGCCTAGAGATACTTAAGAATATCAGTTAAAACTAAATCTCGCCTTTAAAAACCATAGAAATTAACAAGCTTCTTTGAAAAAAAAGAGCAAAAAAATAAAACATAAGAATCTGTACTCAGAGAGACGTGCAGGATTCTCTTTGTAGATACCTAAAGAAAAATAAATTAATGAAAATATCAGAATATTATATTTACGGTTTTGCTTGAACATAGGTAACGGACTGGCAGCTGATATTATATTAAGCTTCTATTCAGCAATATTGCCTAAACAGTTATCAATGGTTTAGGTTACCCATGGCCATACTTAATCGAACTTCCAGACGAGTAAGACATGAGACCTATGACCTTACAACTTTTGACAGAGCGTAATTTGAGGGTTATAATCCTACATCTTGTACAGATCGTCTTACAAGAGAGTATAAAGTAATAAGGGCCATTCTTGGCTGTGTCTTTAAGATCAAATTTTATTTCCGAGGTATCATCAATTTATCGCAATAAACATTTAAGCGCCAACAATAAAGTTGCGAAGTAGGAAAATGCTTTCAAATGATGAACTTTTAAAGTTAATAGGTAAATGATGCATCAACTCACACTAGTCTTCCCGAAGTTACAATTACTTTTCCATTATTTTTCAGGGTTCAATTTGCGTAGCCGAAAAAAGTATAAGCATCTTCACATCTTCACAGAGCAAAATATCTATTCATCTACGCGCAAATGTCAATTAACATAAATAAATAAGTTCTTTCAAGATTTCATTGAGTAACCTGAAATACTCTCACCGTTTCTGCATAACTCAAACGTATCAACAAAACACAAAAGTAGAGTCACAACATCAGTAACCCTCTGTTAAAGAAAACTATTTAGAATTACTTGCACCAAACCTGAATAAAACATAACAAATGCTACATGAATTAGGCATGGTACGAATGCAATTACTCTTCAGTTACAGGAAGTTTAAAAAAAAAAAATATGCTCGGCGATCTGAAATGTTATTAAAATATTTCATAATAAATGTTTCGTAATTCCACTTGCCAAAAATGGAGAACAGTAGAATGAAATTAATAATCGGCTAAAGAAATTTATTTTACCGTTTCATCTGGAGCCCTGACATTCAATCCAATTTCTGCACTAAATTATTGTATCTACTCCTTCAAACAGCTGAGAGAGAGAGAGAGAGAGAGAGAGAGAGAGAGAGAGAGAGAGAGAGAGAGAGAGGGGCCGGGGGAGGGGGGGCAGCTGCATGCAATACTTGGCGGGGAGACATGAAGCCCGAATGACACCGAGGCATAAAAGAGGAGGAACTTGAGGCACGAGGGGAGAGCGAAATGATTAGAGGTGAACTATAAAAGCCGACCTTGCAATATCGCAGATTGAAGAGAGTCACGATAACAACGCATAATTACTCAAGACGAAGGAGGGGAGGACTGACAGACAAGGCTAACGAAACTGTGGTAAGTTCTTTGACATACAGAGATCTTAATCAACGAGACGTGACTCCGATTCCTGCCGAACACTTGGCAATGTAAAGCGGAATGACGCGTTTGCTTGTTTGTGTTTTTTAAGTATGGAAACAAACAGCGTGATGAAAGAGCATGCGAAAATAGAAGGAGGATATGAAGATGAAGTCATCAAAATCGCAGCACTGTTACGGAAAAGATTAAATAAAAAAGATAGGAAAAACAATTAAATGATTACAAACCTCCACTTCATGTCTATATTTAAGTCCTCTCAAAGGCTCATAAATAGTCAGAAATTCTATTTGAGTATGAAAAAAAATACAAATTTATTTCATTACTGTCACCGCTGTCATCGTAATAAGAAAAATGATCAACGGGAAATGATAGGTACGTTTCAAATAAGGAATACAATTATTATTTGTTCAAATGAAGGCTAAAAGTAAGCAAAGAGGAAGCAACTTTTCTTTTGTAATTATTACTGCTACTGCAAATAATAATAGTAACTCCCTTCCTAATTATAATGAGTATAATCACTATTACTGGACGAAAACCGACAACTTCATGAAGTAATGGAACCTGCCGGTACCACTGCCCACTGCGAAACGGTACCTCGATATTTGAAGTGTATCTGGCTCAAAGTATATTGAGAGATGCTTCTAAGTATCAGTAACTAATAAGTTAATGAAAGTGAATGACTTGATGACATGTATGTAAATTATCTAATCATCTTTTTATAGTTAAAAATGCATTTCACTTACGATTTACTGAAAAATACCAAGTCTAGCTGTGATAGGAATTACTTCCTATATTTAAGGTACATATATATCGTTATAAATGCAGATGTGCTATAAATTACGCGTTTTCTCAGGAAAAAATATTTGATATATTTTCTTTATTATTATTCTCATCCTACATATAATTAAATTCGTCAATATATAATTTTTGGACAAAATAAATGGTACCATTTAAAACAAACCACGATCAACCTTCTTAATTAAGAAAAATGCAATTCGTTATTTTAAATCATAAAAAAATTATTGTAAAACGTAAAGAATTTCCTTGCCATTACACACAGGGGGAAAATATATCAAAGATAAATAGTAAAGTAGAGCTTAATTTCTCAAACATTTTAATAATAATTGTGAGCCAATAGCAGACAAAATTCTTGCAAAGCCAACTCATTCTAATGACAAGGTAGAAGAAAGGAACTTTGGCAGGAAAGTTAAGATGGTTATCGCTATATATAAAAAAGTACCTCTATATTATTATCGACTAAGTAATCTTTGTGAAATAGTACACAACCATATTGAATGGAAATAGTTTAGGGGAAAAAGGAGGAAGAATCAAACCACGTTTTAACAGATTTAAAAATCATAAAGCATTAAAATCGTGCCCTAGTTTTCATGGATTAGGGTCACAGGGTTAATCAGCTCTACGACCATAACAATGAAAGCGTTCTGGTTCGAAGGAAATCTGTCAAAGGTATGCAAACCTAATATGGTTCAAATATGACGTAAGTGGAAGGGCTCTTTTTTAATTTTAATTAAGGATATCGTTTCTAGGTTATTAGTTAAGAGAAGAATAAAATTTCCTGCTACTATTTCGTCTGCAGTTGTTTCCATTTACGAGGACTAATATTTATTTAGTTGAAATAAAAACACCATGATGACTGCCATTAAATTTAAGACAATAAATCTACGAATACTTTTTCAAACGTTTACGTTGAGGAACAGATAGAGTTCTGCTGAGAAACAACTGTCTACGCTGGGAGATTCCACTTTCAACCAATAGCTGGCAATCCGTCTCAGTGAAGTGAGTTAGCACCAGACGGGAGGACCAATCAGGTGTACCAAAAAGGTGTGAGTTGATGGGTCAGGCCGTGGGGAAAGGTTTTATTTAGGGGATATGAGAGGCTCCAAAAACTCGTTCTCAAATGATGTCTCTCACAAGTGTAGCGCGAACGTTATGGATACCTCCATCCCCAAAAGAGCGTGGATTGGGCCAAAGTTCGCCAGAGGAGAGGCGGGGAGTGACGGGGCGTTTTACCTTTAACGCGTTCTTGACACGATAGACCCTCTCGGGGCGAGTGGCGGCTATCTTTCTCTTATCGCCTCGGCTATCAAAGCTATCGGCCTGGGCCATCGCGCGTCCCTTTGCCACGAGATCTTGATATAGAATCGGAATCACTTATGCACCAAGACGTGTACCATCACGATTACGGATAGGATGAATATCACTCGATATATTTTTCCTCTTGAGGTAGGCCATACCGCATATCCTTACATGCACAATGCTTGATTTAAACATGGACACAGACACACACACATATACAGTATGTATATGTATGTATATGTATATATATATATATATATATATATATATATATATATATATATATATATATATATATATATATATATAATGTGTGTGTGTGTGTGTGTGTTATGAAACCACTGTGTATCGTGGACACTGAGAGTATGAATTTGTGGTCGCAAGCTTAAAGCTATAGATTCCCAAAGAATTTTATATCTTTAAAAGTCACATATGGAAAGCAGATAATGTCCATTTTGTATATAAGCACAGACTAAAGAACCTTCAAACTCTTGTAATATTTAAAGGACTTTATACAAGAAGTGAAGATGAGGCTTGAGATAACGAGACTTCAGAGACAGTAAAATTGAGAGAAAGAACTGATAACTGACATTTTGATGGATGCTGAAAGCGCGATTTCCAAAACAGAGAATATTTTACGATACGATGAATGACGAACGATACTTTGCGATAAGATGTCTGAAGAATGATCGTTTCATTTCCACGTTCTCTCGGGAGAGAGAGAGAGAGAGAGAGAGAGAGAGAGAGAGAGAGAGAGAGAGAGAGGCCCGACGGATTTTAATAATACATTTCCATGATTCAATAAATAATAAATAAATTTATGTATATGAGCCACCAAACCCAAGGTTTTCGTTATTTCCATCATGCCTGGCCTGGAAAAGGGCATCCAGTTGCCCGTATCATAACCCTTTGTAGAAATAAATAAGTAAATAAACAAATGAGACGCAATAAGTATACCAAAATATATAAAAACTCAAGATACATGAATTTCCGAAACTGACATCAGATGAACTGGTGGGTCACAATGATAACAGGACTGATGCTTTTGGGATTTTAACGAACACTGCGATGCCGAACGACCATTATCTCTATTTTCATCTTTTTTATATGGGGGAACGCAGAGTCAAGTCTTGAGATTGCAATAACAATCAGAATAACAAAGGACTGCTGAGGTGGATCTGGACGCCTGATGTAAATAAATTGCTAGTCATCCGGATAGAAAACATTAATTAGTCGAAAAGTTACAGTAATTTACGTGTAATAATAAGACCAATACAATAAAATCAAATTTATTAACCACTTCTCCCAGAGAAAAATAAACCCGATACTTCTTATCCCCAACCTCTCTCGCGCAACAGTTGAGATAACCTATGGCATATTACATTAAGGTTAAAATAAAAGAAACATCACTCAAGAATGTAAATGAGAAACATGCCAAGATTTTTTTTCTTCTCAATAGTCGTGAGAACGACTCATACAAAAAAGGGAACAAAAAAGGTCAAGGTATGCGTTTCGATTGGTGCACAAAAGAACGGTAATTAAGACACTTCGCGGAAGACCGTGATTGATAACCCAAAACGGTATACCATAGTGAAACACTTCAGAGCACGGTATCATAAAAAGTAACACATTTGATAAAATGAAGAACAGTATAAAATAAAAACTATCATAGCCCAGGAAAGCAGAATTCAACCCAAGATCATTGCGAAAATACTTTGCATAACAAAATTAAGGTGATGTACATCAAATACAAACGTACTCCATATAGTGAATGAGGTAAGGAATGGGTTGCGATGAGCATGCATCACTAGAAAAAAAATAAAAAGCTCACAAAAAGAAAGTTTTGGCAAACTTACTTTATGGAAATGGGTCAGTTAAACCCAATGTTCAAATCTCATGCTAAGCTACCAATACGTGTGGGGGTTCCCTAATACTCCGTCGTAATGTACCTTTTTTGGCATCGCTGTTTTGCAAGAACTTCCAGACGGGTGTCTTAAGTTACAATAAATATCACTCACACTGGCTCTGAATCGGTAAAGGCTATTACATGCGGAGCAACCTCATCTTCCTCGCAAAGGGTGTTCCTCTCTTTCGGAGACTTTATCTCAGAAATCTAAATCTCTTTTATTCTGGTCTTGTTTCTAGTTGCTTCAGAAAAAAAAAGTATGAGTGCACAATGGCCAAAATTTTTATATCAATAAAAAAATGAGTGATAGGATGAAGTAGGTCAAATCTTCGCAGCATCTGTAATTATCTGAAAACATGAATAAAAAGGTGATACCACAAGTAACACCACCCCTCATCACGTAGATCATCCCAACACGGAAACATATTGAACCTGACCTCTGAGGAGGTGTGTGACCTCAGATCGACCTTTTTCATCCAGATAAGGCTGATAATGATGTACTAGGATTACCTTCACTTCAAACCTGTGGAACATGAGAGCCAGTTACCTGTTCTTGCCAATCTTACGGTGTATCATGGCGCAACGTGTGAAGCGAAGGGAAAAATCCTTAGAAGACGCAACTAAAACCGGAAAAAGAAAGATTGTGTTGGGTAACAGAGGAAAACACAAGTTGTGAAAAAGAGGAATATTAGAAGACTCATGCACTGAAGTACGTCAAGGATAAATTGTAAGTTTAGATAACCATTTATACTGTACTTCAGTCTTTGCGAACAGCGTGCTGAGGGTAGAGAAATCGTATGGAGAATACGAGTCTTAAGGCAGGTCATCAGTTGGAGTCAACGTTTCCATAACTGATTCAAAATTAAATTACTAACGCAAAAGCAAATAAATACACAACATTATATATACACACATACATACGCACAATTATACATACATATACATATATATGTATATGTATATATACACATAATATATGTATACATACATATACAGTGTAATATATATATATATAAATATATATATATATATATATATATATATATATATATATATATATATATATATATATATATATATATATATATATATATATATATACATCACTAAACTAATGTCAGAAGGTGAGTGAAAAATGGACTTTGAAACGAGGGAAGGTTTATGAATTACTAAAGCTTCTGACAAATCCAATTGTTTTGTAACAATGGATAAAATTAGGTATGTAGAAAAAAGTGGAGAACTTATTATCTGATTCTAGTACTTCCAAAAACTACGGAAAGACCCATTAGCTGATGTCATAAAAATTTTCAGTTCTGAAATTAAAACTATACTAAAGGAATTCGGTTCAATAAAAGAGAAAGTGTCAACGATTGGCCCATCCTTACCTTACATGCACGGATTAATCAAAACCCATAAAAGAGATTTTCCTATTCCGCCCATTATCAGTTCAACCGGTTCTATTAGTTATAAACTTTCTAAACATCTAGTTAAATTACTATCACCTATTCTGAGTACTATTTCAAATTCCCATTTACAAAACTCTGTTGATTTCTGTGCTAGACTTTCCCAAATTGAATTATCCAGTACTGACAAATTAACCAGTTTTGATGTGACATCTTGATTTACTAAAGTTCCTATTGATGACTTAATTTAATATTTATCAAGCACCATTTGGACTTGTATAATCTAGAATTACCTATGAATGTTATTATCAATTTGATATCCCTTTGTATAAAAAATTGTAAATTCACTTTCAATGGTAGTTTTTATGCACAAATATTTGGTATGGCTATGGGGAACCCTCTTTCCCCACTTTTGTCTAATATTTACATGGAATTCTTTGAGTCTAGACTTATTCCAAGAAATCTATTCTCTAAGATGTTTTGGGTTAGATATGTAGACGATTGTTTTTGTATTGTAAAAGAAAATGTAAAAATTAATAATCTTGTACCATATATAAAATTCACAATAGAATATGAAGAAATTAATTGTATACCATTTTTGGATGTCTTAGTTATTAGAAATAACACTAATTTTTGTTTTAAAGTATATAGGAAACCCACGAATAATTTGTCATATATTCATTTTTACTCTAACCATGCTAAACAAATTAAGGCGTCAATATTTTTCAGTATGTATCTTAGAGCTCTTAGAATTTGTAGTCCTGAATTTTTGGAAGAGGAGTTTAAAATTACTGATAAAATAGGAGATTCATTATGTTACCCTCCATATTTTTAGAACTTTGTAAAAATAAAGCAAAAAAGACAACTAGTGTTAACAAAAAACTTAAGAATATTCGCTGTTTAACATTTCATCCTAATTTCATTCCTGCAGCGCCCATTTTAAAAACTATTGATATTAACTTAGTATTTAAATATAATAATATTTTAAAAAATAAACTAATTAAGAATAGCCCGCCCAAATCAAACAATATTGTACACAGTATTCCTTGCAAAGAATGTAATAAGATTTATATTGATCAAACATCAAAAGGACTAAAAGTAAGAAGCTTCCAACACAAATGTGCCATTTCAAGAGGCTTATCAAATAATGGATCATTGGCTTAAGACAGGCCATGCGATGAACAGGTATAAGTCAATGATAATCTACAAGGTCAATGACCATCGGAAAAGGAATCTGCTAGAGACTGTGTTTATTGAGCTACGTCCACCAGGAATGTTAATCTCCACCCTTGATCTTTTGCCCCTGTTTTTTTTTTTGCTTAAAGAACATGCTGCCCAGATTAACAAACTGTAACCCCGTCCCCCGCCCTTCTGTTTTTGTATATACAGCTCTGTCAACTTCTTTTGTATTCAGTGTGAACCTGAAAATGTAGAATAAACAACGAAAGTACTTGTTCAAGGTACCAGTTTTCACTCACCTTCTGACGTGGATTTAGTGATATTCCTGCCACACGTTCCTTCATGTTGCATTGATATATATATATATATATATATATATATATATATATATATATATATATATATATATATATATATATATATATATATATATATATATATAATCTACTGGTCACTTTTTACTCAATACTTTTGTAAATGCACAAACTACAATGACCCCTCACCTTCTAAATTTCTCACATTTGGACACACTTACCACTGCCACAAGGTGTGAGACCCAAATGAAAGATTATGCTTTCTATTCTGACGTCCGTAGCAGGATTCGATCCAGCATCCTGAATATCAGAACGAAGTCACCACAGCACTCTGGATGCAGGATCGATTCCTGCTACGGACGTCAGAATTGCTTCATACTGTTTCATTTGGATCTTAGGTTTTGTAGTGACAAGGGTAGCCAAAAGGTGAAGAAGCTGACAAGTTAAGATGGCATTGTGGTTATTCCAATTACACACAAACACGCATATATATATATATATATATATATATATATATATATATATATATATATATATATATATATATATATATATATATATATATATATCTTCAGACTCAGACTATACACATCACTGTATATGCACAGAACCATATAAGTTAATGAATGCACATACATGAGGAACTTGAATTTGACTATTACTTACTTTCTTAGAGAATCGACCAAAAGTTTGTATTCAAAATACAATAAAAGGAATATACTTTGACTAACAGTTAAGGAATACATTGAAATAAATTGGCAGAGGAAACGAGTTCCTGATTTCATACCTTAATGTTTCAACATGAATTCATGGGGCGCCAGACACGAGTGAAAGGATAACACCCAAATTCGTAGTTATTATTTTTTCCTCCATTCCAAAACTTTCGAGAGATAAAAGACATAAACAAAGCTGCAATACTGTTTTGCATTATATTAGGTGAAGACTATCTGCTCCCTTGCTTACCTTACGAGTACATCACACATCATACAGAAATATTAGGGTCTTGGGTTACTTACCTGAAAAAAGAAAAAGAATATGAGGGTTAAACGTTCGTGGAGAAATGTAATTTAATTGAAATCTGCCGCATTTCATAGTTACTTCAATATAAACAATAAACAAAAATTAACATTAACACATAATGCGAGTCTCTTACGGTTACAGTTGTTTACCAGGCATGGCATGGTCGTGAAGGGAGTTACAGCCCATACCACAACTCACTGATAATATCGGAGTGATGTTTATTTTACATAGATGATTACCAATACGCCGTTATAAACTAATGTAGTTAAGAGTAGATGCTAAAATGGAAACTGAAGGAGAGTGAAAATTCACTGAGTTTACACAGTTTTGTTGTCAGAAATTCAAAATCAAATATAACAATTATTCTCACGAACTAACAAAATACATTGAAATGCATAAATACCTATATTCAATACACACACACATGTATGTAAATATACTGAAATACATAACTACCTATATTCAATATATAAATATATATATATATATATATATATATATATATAATGTGTGTGTGTGTTTGCGTATGTGGGTTGTCACGAGCATTAAATTGAATATAGGTATTTATGTATGTCATTGTATAACATTTTTAATAGTTAGCGAGAATACTTGTTATATTTAATTTGAATTATTGATGATAAACTGTGTTAGCTCAGTAATATATATATATATATATATATATATATATATATATATATATATATATATATATATATATATATATATATATCACTGATTAACAGACATATATATATATATATATATATATATCTATATATCTATATATCTATATATATATATATATATATATATATATATATATATATATATATATATATATATATATATATATATATATATTATATATACATAAAATGTGTGCAAGTGCAGGAGTGGAGAAACACTTTACAGGTCTAGAGTCCTTAAACAATGTTTATGTATGGTAAGATCAGGTCACTATCATGGTGATCATATAGTTCTTAAGCGAAAGCTAATAGCACTCACGCACGCCTATTTGGAAATAACATGATACTCCTTCGGAATGATATCCTCTGCTCAACATTGATTACAACCCATGACAGGCTGGAGAGAGAGAGAGAGAGAGAGAGAGAGAGAGAGAGAGAGAGAGAGAGAGAGAGAGAGAGAGAGAGAGAGACAATAAAAAGCGTGGGAAAAGGTTTCACACCAGCGAATAAAAGGATTTAGAAGGAAATATACAAAAAGGAAAAGACCCAAGTCAAGAGGGAATATTTCGAAAAAGGCACAAGTTTGAAATGTTACTGTAAATCATAAAGAGGTCTCAAGGGTCGTAAACCCAAGGAAAGCCTTCCTAAGTAAAATGGTGAGAATGGTTGAATTTAATGTCAGGTAAAAATCAGTTATGAGAGAGAGAGAGAGAGAGAGAGAGAGAGAGAGAGAGAGAGAGAGAGAGAGAGAGAGAGAGAGAGAGCTTAACGAATACTGAAGCATTTTCATTTATAGAAAAGTACCAGTTGCATGAAGATTCCATAGAATAGAAGTTTGTTGATAAAATAGCGTTAAGTAATTTAGGAATGACAATTTGGCAAATAAGTAAATACACAGTTAATAAAGACGCGAGTGCATGATCAACAAAAGGATAAACCCGCCGATTACTGAAGCTAATGTGCAACTGAACTAAAAAGTACGCAAGTACATTATGTCTGTTAATCATCTTGCATTATTGGCAGCTTCTTTCTTCAAACGATCACACACAGAGAGAGAGAGAGAGAGAGAGAGAGAGAGAGAGAGAGAGAGAGAGAGAGAGAGAGAGAGAGAGAGAGAGAATATATAAAACCTCAAAGACGACCTGTGGATACTTTACGATCTGCACTACTGCAGAGAGAGAGAGAGAGAGAGAGAGAGAGAGAGAGAGAGAGAGAGAGAGAGAGAGAGAGAGAATATATAAAACCTCAAAGACGACCCGTGGGATAAATTTTTACGATCTGCACTACTGCAGAGAGAGAGAGAGAGAGAGAGAGAGAGAGAGAGAGAGAGAGAGAGAGAGAGAGAGAGAGAGAGAGAGTATATAAAATCCCAAAGACGATCCGTGGGATAAATTTTTACGATCTGCACTACTGCTTTTACTGATACGGTAATAAAAAACGACTAAACTACAATGCTAAATACAAACAATATCCCATTTCAAGTTCCTGTGATATTCAACCTGGTTCACCCTGACTAATGGTTAGCGCATGAAAGAATACCTGAAGTAACCCTGTTAAGGCCTCATGTATCCTTCAGTGCCAGAGTATTTGTTTAAGAAACGGATTTTTTGTTTCTCTTCGGAACTGACTATATAGTCACTGTTTGTTAGACACAGCAAATGACTAAACTTGTAAGGTAAGTATGGTACTGAGTAACATTTAAAACGGATGGCTATACAACAGTTATTTAAAAGAACTGTTAAATTCAGCAAATACACGCAATGATTTAAAAGCAACAGTTTATTGCACTGATCAATTTACAGACTGAAGCGTAACACACGATTAAAGCAAATAACATTATGGTCCTACTGCAGCAACAAAGCCAGGAAGGTACAGGAATATTCCCGTGTCTACGGATGTTTATCGCCACACTTTGTTATGACATGAGTGAAATTTTCATCAAGCTTTCCTCACTTCTCTCAAAAGCAGAAGAAGAAAAAGAACAAGAAGGAGAGGAAGAAGAAGAAGAAGAAAGAGAGATCCAAGAAGAATATGATTAAATATCTGCATTGCAGAATTTAATAAACTAAGATACGAAAATAAGAACGGTATATGAACAAAGAAGCCATGGAAATCGCAGATATGACAAAACTTATACTCTTTTGCTGTGATTATAGCAAAAGGAGATAACCCCGATTAATGACCGAAACAAAAGCCTTTCTTTTCCTTTAAACACATAAAAAGGTTGAATACAGAGGACAAGACCACCGAATGTGGTGGCGGCAAATAGGTCACAACGACTTCGGTAATAAACCAGAAGCCTCTCTCTCTCTCTCTCTCTCTATGGAGTAATTGTTGACTGCTGAATCAAACACGTGACAAGCCCGAGGTCGAGAGATCTCACGTGTACCTTGTGGATAAGTCCTCAGATTTCTCGTTTCTGCATTGTTTCGCTCCTGCTGATTTGACCCTACTGTTTTCAGCTGAAAGAATGTAATTAAGATTTCCTGCTAATTATGAGAGCAAACTGATTTTAAAATAAAAATATTCAAATGAGGGAATCCTGTCGGAAGAAATGCTGTCATTTGTCTATGTAGTGAGTATTTTAAAAAGGTGATGAATGACGAAGGAGGTAAATCTGCACGAGACAAAAGATGAAGAATTTATTGTGAATTTGTGAACGCCTCTGCAAGTGTTTACTGAGTACGCAAGAACTATTTAAAAGTTGAAAAGTAGACAGGCACCAACTGCTTATCAAATTCACAGGTGATGGAGAGAGTAATTATAATGCTGAATCGAATAACTTCCCAGAAATGTAACAAAGCTGATAATAAGATTAATAGGGAAATAACACTGCTCAGCCTACATGAGCTGGTGCATTGTAAGATTTTTGAGAAATTTATGTTGATATCAGGAGGGGAAAAAGTTCCGTTTGAGTATACTGACCCAGAAAACTATTATAATAAGTATATAGTAAAAATATGCGTGATGTGAAAGATGTTGACGATGAATGGTTTATTATAGTGTTATTTGTACAGATTCATTAGAAGTTCCTAAGCAGAAAGCAAAGTTTGTGTCTGAGAATGCAGACAGAAGAATTGAATATAGAATTTAGGCCAAAGGCCAAGCACTGGGACCTATGAGGTCATTCAGGGCTGAAACGGAAAACTACAGTAAAAGATTTGAAAGTTGAAAACCTTGCAGTTGCACTATGAATCAATTGTTAGGAGAGGTTGGAAAGTAAGATGGAAGAAAGGAGAGAATCGTTTTGCTCACAAGATGCAAAAAGACAAAGAAGCACTGTGTCTCCATGTCTGCTTGAAATTCTCATTTGAAGTGATGAAAAAGGTCTGGGGAAGAAGAACATACACAGATGGAAATTTTTTGGATGGGAAAATTGGTTGTGATTGACGTGTGGATTGACTGATGTTTACAGATAATAAAGCATTAGTTCATCATTGGAAAGAGAAACTGGGGCAGCTGGTGAAAAACTAGTTTAAGTGTTTGTAAAAGAAGAGAGACGAAAGTGAATGTTAGTAAACGCAAAATCACGAATGTAAATGGAAGCCAACAAGATGAAGCAATGAAAGAAAGGAGGTACTTCATTTCCTTAGACGCTCAAGAGTAAAATGTAACATGTCATTAGCATGACAGGCATGACAGAAGGAGAAAATAGCAGAAAAAAGAGAAATGAGGAAGACAGATCTCTGCAAACTCTTCCTTTTCACTGTTTAACCACTGAATGGCCGAAAGTGCCTCATTGCATAGCTTGACAATCTAAATTACATAAATAACAACACCATATATATTATATATGTACTGTATATAATATATATATTGTAATGGTCTCGTCTTTTAGAGACCAGCAGGTTTAAAATAAAAACAAGAAATTGGGCTTGAATGACTCACGGAAGGTGAGACTAAAGACGGAGGAGGACAAAGCAAAACTATCAAATTACCTTAAAACTAATTTATTTATTATGCAAATTAATGTACATTAATTACAAGTGAGACCAGGTTTTGGGTAGCGAAAACACGAAATGATCAATTAACAAATATAACAATATTTAAAACCAGTAAAGGCATCAATAGACAAATCCATCAGACAAATCATACTACAATATTATCAGAACCATGCACTGCTCGACACCACAATTATAATAATGTAATGAAAAATTATAATTAACACCAAAATAAACAGAAAAAATCAAGCTGTTATTGAAGAGGCTATAACGATAGACGGAGAGGTCCTCATCCTCCTGTAGAAGTGACCAGGTACCACAGACCCCCGTCCATGCTGCTACCAATGAAGTAGCCATTACACACACCCAGACGGAGAGATCCTCATCCTCCCGTCGAAGTTAAACAGGTACCACAGACCCGTCCATGCTGCTACCAATGAAAATGCCATCACACACCCAGACGGAGGTCATCATCCCCCGACGAAGTCATCCTCCGGTCGAAGTCAAACAGGTACCACAGACCTGTCCATGCTACTACCAATGAAGAAGCCATCACACACACCCAGACGGAGAGATCCTCATCCTCCCGTCGAAGTCAAACAGGTACCACAGACCCATCCATACTGCTACCAATGAAAATGCCATCACACACCCAGACGGAGAGGTCATCATCCTCCCGACGAAGTCCTCATCCTCCCGTCGAAGTCAAACAGGTACCACAGACCCGTCCATGCTACTACCAATGAAGAAGCCATCACACACACCCAGACGGAGAGATCCTCATCCTCCCGTTGAAGTCAAACAGGTACCACAGACCCGTCCATGCTGCTACCAATGAAAATGCCATCACACACCCAGATGGAGAGGTCCTCATCCTCCTGTCGAAGTCAAACAGGTACCACAGACCCGTCCATGCTACTACCAATGAAGAAGCCATCACACACACCCAGACGGACAGGTCCTCATCCTCCCGTCAAAGTCAAACTGGTACCACAGACCCGCCCATGCTGCTACCAATGAAGAAGCCATCACACACCCAGACGGAGAGGTCCTCATCCTCTCATCGAAGTTAAACATGTACCACAGACCCGTCCATGCTGCTACCAATGAAGAAGCCATCACACACCCAGACGGAGAGGTCCTCATCCTCCCGTCGAAGTTCTCATCCTCCCATCGAAGTCAAACTGGTACTACAGACCCGTCCATGCTGTTACCAATGAAGAAGCCATCACACACCCGGACGGAGAGGTCCTCATCCTCCCGTCGAAGTCCTCATCCTCCTGTCGAAATCAAACAGGTACCACAGACCCGTCCATGCTACTACCAATGAAGAAGCCATCACACACACCCAGACAGAGAGGTCCTCATCCTCCCGTTGAAGTCAAACAGGTACCACAGACCTATCCATGTGACTACCAATGAAGAAGCCATCACACACACCCAGACGGAGAGGTCCTCATCCTCCCGTCGAAGTCAAACAGTTACCACAGACCTGTCCATGCTGTTACCAATGAAGAAGCCATCACATACAGGGGCACAGAGGTCCTCATCCTCCTGTCGAAGCCAAACAGGTACCACAGACCCGTCCATGCTGCTACCAATGAAGAAGCCATCACACACCCAGACGGAGAGGTCCTCATCCTCCCGTCGAAGTTCTCATCCTCCCATCGAAGTCAAACTGGTACTACAGACCCGTCCATGCTGTTACCAATGAAGAAGCCATCACACACCCGGACGGAGAGGTCCTCATCCTCCCGTCGAAGTCCTCATCCTCCTGTCGAAATCAAACAGGTACCACAGACCCATCCATGCTACTACCAATGAAGAAGCCATTACACACACCCAGACAGAGAGGTCCTCATCCTCCCGTCGAAGTCAAACAGGTACCACAGACCTATCCATGTGACTACCAATGAAGAAGCCATCACACACACCCAGACGGAGAGGTCCTCATCCTCCCATCGAAGTCAAACAGTTACCACAGACCCGTCCATGCTACTACCAATGAAGAAGCCATCACACACACCCAGACGGAGAGGTCCTCATCCTCCCGTCGAAGTCAAACAGGTACCACAGACCCGTCCATGCTGTTACCAATTAAGAAGCCATCAAACACAGAGGCAGAGAGGTCCTCATCCTCCCGTCGAAGCCAAACAGGTACCACAGACCCGTCTATGCCGCTACCAATGAAGAAACCATTACACACAGACAGAGAGGTCCTCATCCTCCTGTCGAGGTCAAATAGGTACCACAGACCCGTCCATGCCACTACAAATGAAGAAAACATCACACACAGAGACAGAGAGGTCCTCATCCTCCCGTCGAGGTCAAACAGGTACCACAGACCCGTCCATGCTGCTACCAATGAAGAAGCCATCACACACACCCAGACGAAGAGGTCCTCATCCTCCTCGTAGTCAAACAGGTACCACAGACCCGTCCATCAAAATGACTTCCAGCTGCTCCATTACTGCCATTCAACCATGCTGCTGTTGCCTTCATAATTGATTTTTGCCAGAACCTCTCAGATCGCCATCCAAAACCTGACTAACGCTGTCAAGCACCCCATGACAGACGTCAACTCGCCACCAAGAAAAAACAAACACAAGAGGACAGGTGAAACAAGGGAACAACCAGAACAGGATTGTTCCACCAAATAACCATTACACAATATATATATATATATATATATATATATATATATATATATATATATATAGTATATATATATATAGTATATATATAGTATATATATATATATATATATATATATATATATATATATATATATATATATATATATATATATATATATATATATATATATATATACACACATTCATATATGTATATATACATATATAAATGTATATACACATACATACACATATTTATATATGATGCTACAGGCTGAAAGATTTTATATGAATTAAAATTTAGGCTGTCAGGCTATGCACTGAGGCACTTCCGGCCATTCAGCTCTTAAGACAATGAAAAGGGAAAGCTTGATTAGTTGGACGGTATGATAAAGAGACCCAGAAAATAAAGGAAATGAAGTACACGGATTTAAAGATAGAAAAAGGAGAAAACCCCTCAGTTGTACTAGGTGTTCGACCGGAAGACTGAAGAAGAGCGAGTGGGGGAATAAAAGGCTAAAACGTGGCAGCAGGTATGGCCAAAGGTACGTTGCAAACACCCTTTAGTAATGCCTACAGTGCATCACGTGAGGAGCACTGACGGAACCAAACCACTGCGTGTCCATCAAAACGGATATAAAGCCTTCATTTACCATACTTCAGCGTCTTTTCAAGCGTACTTATATTACAGTGCGTTTCATATTTTCGATTCTTTCTCGTCATTATAAAGTTTCATAACTCAATCACATTTCACACAAAACTATTCATGCGTATTTTACCTTTTCGAGCGTAACTGTTCTGAGATAAATGGGAAGATGATTTGTTTATGACAGCCACGATGAAGGTGGATTGGAGGTTTCTTTGACTGGATAAATAGCTCTCTTCTGATTGTCTAACCATAGCCTAGCTGCGGATAAAGAGGCCGATAAAAGTGCAGTGGTCATGGGGCCAAGGGGGCTGTCCCATATACAGTATAAAAGGAGTCGGGGAGAGATCCACACCTGGAATTATAACTCTCTCCCTCTCTCTCTCTCTCACTCACACACACACACACACACACACACAAGGTACGAAGGAGAGATGATAATGTAGAGCATCGAGATAAGGCCATGACAGAGTAACTTAATAGCGGTATCATACATTGCAGAGCCGCGCGGCGTAAGAGAGATTTTACAAAGGGTCATTATTCATAATCGCCTGCTTTATGGAGGAACACCAACTTCTCATCCTGCCTTTTTTTCTTTATTATAGCTTAATTGTGCGTTTCTTTGTGCGCATGCGACTGTGCAGGAACATGCCTGTTCAGCCATATGAGTGCTATCGTGGTTCATAGCCATCGACTGAACACTTCACGTCTGCTATCTTTTGTTTTTTCTTTGATATGCTTCGGAGATAACAAAAACATATTTATAATTGCTGCTTGGGGTTTTCCAGGGAGGTGATTTCATCCTGTACGTTGCACCAGAATTAATATTTTTACTGTCATTAATCCAAGGTGACTCAAATTATGTACTGAACTGCGATTGCTATATTAATTGATAAGCAGAATAAGAGACACAGTAATGATTTTTCCCGATAAAACGATTATACCGTAAGGAAAAAATCTGTAGATTTCAATAAGGCAACTAAATCTCAGGAGTTAATCTTGGTAAAGGATATTTATCGTGATCATCACCAACATCATGGCTTCCAACACCAAGGGACGACTCTGCATGACATTCCGTCACTTGCGTCTCTTGTTTTTTCATCCACAAATCTTCACTCATCTCCAACCTCCCGTCTCCTACTGTTCATTTAAGTAGGTCTGGGTCTCCTAAATCTTCTGGTGCCCCCAGAAGCTCGGCTGACACTATCAGAGTACTAATCATCCCAGAGAGGGTGGGCATTTATGTCTATGCCATCTACATCTGCCCCTAACGGGCTGCTCTGTGAAGAGCCCGTGCTGGCATAAGTCCAGCGTAATAAAAAAAAAAACAACCGTCTGCACTTCATCATTATCTCATCAACTCACAAAACTTCTTTAATTTCCCTTATAGTATAATTTCTCGCTCTATTCTGCCATTTGATTCCTAATATTTTTCTTAATGCAGTCTTCTCAAATTGACAAAATCTTTTAGATATAGTTTCACTGTTATACTATGATTCATGTTTCTACAGCAGTACATCGTATTAGGCTAATATATGATCTTTTGTATGAAGTTTCAGTCTATTTGACTTCCACATCTTATTCATTATACCAAGTTTCCAGTCTTTCACTAAATTCTAGTTCATTGTAACCCGTACTGGATATCATTATTCACAAATATTTGAAAGTTTCGACTTCATTAATCCTTTCCCCTTCTAACGCTACTTCAACCCTTTGTGTTTCATTACTTGTTTTTCTCAGATTTATTTTCAGTTCCTTCTCTCTAGATATGTAATGTATCCTATTAAGCAAGCTTTGTAAATCTTGTGGTGTTTTGCTGATTTAAACAGCATCACCTGCATATTCTTAAGTTTGTCAGGTTTCTATTCTTACTCCAATCTAAACCCTTTTTTCTGTCTCCATCTACTTTCTTCAATATAAAATCTATGAAAACGACAAACAGCAAAGGTGAAATAACATTCCTTATGAAACCCCGCTAATTATTGCAAATTCCCTCAACAAAACCCTATCAACATTAACTTTTCATCTACGTCGTTCAAGATGTTTTTCAAGCTAGCTTTATATATTTAAGGAAAATACTATGGTGACGCCAAGATCTTCCTTAACGTTTGTCTGTTAAATGCCTTCGCATAATCACCAGAAGGGATCTTCAAATCACTTACACTGCTACAAAATTTTTCTTAAAACAAATATCTGATATATGAAACAAGTGCCTTTTCTGAATCTTCATCTGTAAGCATTTTATTGATTATTTGTTCAATCTAATGAGAATAAATAAACTATATTTTCATCAAACCAACAGAAGTGGAACACAGTACCTCTACATTTACCGCATTCAGTTAAGTCGCGTTTGGTATGACTGCCTGTTCCAAGTCATCAGGCTTTGTTTCCTTGCTCCATAGTCTTTAGTTTAGTTAGTAGGGGAGGTGTTATCTAATTTTCAGCTAAAATCAACTCTGCAGTGATTCCATCATAGCCAGGTGTTTTCCTATCCAAAGTTTCTTTATCACCGATTCCACTTCCAAAGCTTTAAATTCATTCTACAGTACATTCAGGTCCTCAACTTCTTGTATATTTATCCCTATATTGTATAGTACCTCTTACTCGTGACCTTCCAAAAATGTCCCTCCCAGTGTCGTCTTTTTCCTTCTTCTGATATTATTATTGACCATCCCTCCTTTTGACATAGATTTTCATCTTTTGTTATCAACTAAGCACATTTCACTAATAATTATGCAGGCTACTTTAATACCAATGACATTCCCTAAATACATTGCTTTATTATCATCATCCGCCTGCTTTTCCAGATAATCTCTCTCATCTCTTTTGCGCTTCGTTTAACTTCGCTTTCTATACTTGAGTAATTAGCAAGTCCCATTTTGCATTTTTCATCTCTGAAATTTTTCTACAAGTACCTTTTGCTTTTTTGTGTATTCCGATATCCACGGATTCCGTCTTGTTATCACATATCTCATAACGCAGTATTTCTTTTCCAGTAGACTATCACTAAAAAAAATTGGACCTCCTATTTACTGAATTAATATCTTTTTATTTTTGCAAAACCTGATATAAGAACTGTAAGCTATATTCATGAACACAACATTACCTGAGAACGCGCCGTGACACAGGCTTCCCAAATATCTTTATCCTCCTCCCCCTTACTCGAATTACATTCAACGCCGGTAACAGCTGTAGATCTGATTTAAACGACTTTATTGTTCTTACGTCCTTCCTCCCTGCAGTTATTAAAGGGTTGGAAACAACCATACAATTAGAATGAGGAAAGTTTATGTTAACTTCTAAAGGATCTGCCAAGGTATCTCGGGATTATGTCAAAGTGCCTATTACAAGAATCTTGGGTAATTATGATAGAAAATATCTTCGATTGCTCCTTCGTGAGGACACGGCTAACGGACCGTATACAAGGTATTACGTAAAACAAAGTACAAGCACCTTGAAAGGGGAAATATTACACAATGAAAACAGAGACGCACGCACACACCATAAGTCGATGTAGGAACACTTTCGATCAGAAAATCTGCAAACTTTCGATAAGGAAACTAATAATGTGAAGACAGCAGCCCGAATCTGGAGAGGCGACGTAACAGATTACATATGTCGGCGATGATAGATTGCTTTAAAAAATATACATGAATAAAAAATGGCCATAAGACTCAAATAAATGGCCAGAGTTCCTTAGTCGACATTAATAACAATAATTTTGACACGGATCGTATTGTTAATCATTAAGATTAACAGAGCATAATACTTGAAATAAACATTGATTGCTAGATGCTAAAGATTCTGCGCCCTTCAGCTAAAATGTACAGTTTAAATATTTGAATTGGTTAGATTATTCTTTTACAGACTCATGAAACTAAGATTCATAATATTTTGTTGGCTTTTAGTTTATTTACAACCAAACATTTTTTTTCACACCTTCCCTTAGACTTTTACCCAATTGTTTATGAAAGTTTCGGGAGAAGTGAAAATTACTTATCATATTCAGCTTCAGCTGACTAATGAACTTAAATTTCTTCATTCGTCTCGAGGTATTGCAGCACGGTCACTAAACCTCACTGAATACGTTTTGACCTGCGGTGGCTGAGCACACTACATTACTTATAACGACATCACGATTTTCCATTTTTCATTTTGAATGGAATGATAAATTTAGGTGAAAGAGACTCAGGCCTCAAGATCAACGGAACAGAGATAAGAGGTCGGAAAAGTCAAGTGAATACACGTTCTCTGGATGAATGATGTTGGAAATGACGAGGTGTTATTTAATTCCAACACGAGTTCACGGCAATTAGTTAATATAACAAGTATGTGTCTAAGGTGCATGGTCCACAGGAACTTGAAGCGTCAGCTGTAATCCATACATCTAAGTGATTCCTTTAACACTCCAAATGTAGATGTAGGTGTCACTGAACACACTGTTTGAAAAATTGTTTTTTCCTTGCCATAATGAGGCTCAAAAGGAAGGTTGTTTATTAAGTAATTTCAAAACGTCGAAATAATCAAATGGATAAAGAACAACCTCGAAACATACTCATTATAAAGTGAACCAGTAGAAGAAAAATCTCCCAGCTGTTATTTAAGTGGACTGTACTTTCCTTATCCCCTTCCTTAGTTCTGTTCTGACAGTTAGAAAGGTTCTCTTTTTAGGCTTAAAAGTCTTATTTTGTGCAGACCACCTTTCGAAGGAAAGATCACACTTGAGGTTGTCTGCGCTGTGATCCTAAGGAGTTTGTTTAAGGTAAGAATGACCTAATTGCACTCGATGAAATCTTTGGTATCTACTGTTTTATATCACTGACTACAGTTACTATCAGACTGAATACCAAATCTATACAGGTCTTCCCCGTAGAGGAGTAGTGCCATCAGCGTACCTCACGCGGTTCACAGTAGGCATTCCTGAAGCTTCTTTGCAGAGTCCCTTCGGCCGCTAGCTGCAACCCCTTTCATTCTTTTTACTGTACCTCCGTTCATATTATATTTTTTCCATCTTACTTTCCACACTCTCCTAACAATTATTTCATAGTGCAACTGCGAGGTTTGTGTCCTGTTACACCTTTCAACCTCCTTTACTCTCAATTTCCCTTTCAGAACTGAATGACCTCACAGGTCCCAACGCTTGGTTTCTGGCCTAAATTTTATATTCCAATTCCAATTCCAATCCAGGCAGGTCTTACACCTGTGACAAACCCTGCGTTACTGATGCAAGGGCAACTTTTCCAGAAACCAACGTAGGTGATACAACTTTTATACTAGTAATAACACCCAAATATACATTACAAAAAAATGCTTGTATTTACCATAAAGTAATAACATTAAAGATATAACTCATTTGCTTAAAAATTCAGTTGATGTGACTTAAGAAAACTAATGCTATGAAAACAACTCAAAGAACTCTCCTGACAAAAAAGAAAGGACGTGCAAATCAAATCCCATGTCAGTCACATGATCATTTTCAAACGGATCAAACTGGAAAATCATTGAAAAAGCGAACAGAACATAAAAACGTGTAACATAGGAACAGGATATAATTGCACCTTTTGTTCATGTTGGTGAAAACAATCATGCTATCAGCTAGACAGGTGCTGAAAAGCTGGTTTGTTCTAAAAATACTTTGGAAAGCGATATCAGAATGCAGTTTTATAAAAAAAAAAAAATGTTTCGGTTGCAACATGGACATCACCCATTGAGTGCATAACATGGATCCATTCATTTCAAAAGAAGTATGCAAAATGTATGGGTTTCAATAAGTGTAGTTAGACTAAAACTGATCTTAATGACGTTAAAAATAGAACAGGTGGAGGATCCATGGTCATGCAAAACCAAAGATTTATTAATGGTGCAATTACCCTCGACCATATAAGGAGTTAGGGTAACTCCTCCTAATCTTGTCTGCCGATACTTCTTCTACCGTTTGTACGTTCGTTTGCACTATCACTCTAGTAAATATAAAGTAAATTTCTACCACCATGCATCAGCTGTCTTGAGGATCTCTTAACTAAATATGGCGAAACAGGTCACACATCACTTGTTCCTGTGATTGTCAGCACAAAAACTATAAATATATATATATATATATATATATATATATATATATATATATATATATATATATATATATATATATTTATATGTATAACTGAATCAAAGAAAATAAGGAACGTGATGAATATATAAATAAAGACAAAATCCACGAAGGACAGAGAAACATTGGAGTGCTGCAACGCCTTTCGACTTATAAGTCCTTTACTTAGCAGACTGAGGAAATATGAAAATAAATTTACAGAGAAAGGTCATATAAATGACAGATGGGGATTGCGAAGGAAAAAATATGTACCTGGAATCCAACACAATTGAAGAATTAGCAGACCTACCAAATCAAGGTTAATATTTAAGATATTTTACAAAAGATAAGGCTCAACGGCTCAGAAGCAGGGGCAGGACAATTAAAAGATTATACAAGGAAGGTGACTGACCACAAAAATATTTTTATAAATGTACAACTCAATAATTCTCATTTTGGTAAACAATAAACATTTTTTACAAGTGACCATTTTTACGAAAAAAAAAAATACATTAAACATACGAGTACATAGAAGATATATATAAGGTAACTAATTTTTAATTAGGTCAGTGATTTTATCTTTTAGGTCATTATTGAAAATTTTACTTATACAGAGGTCAAATATTACATGCCAAGGCTAAGATTAAAATTACAACTGGAAGTAAGCTGTATAATAACAGATTCTGTAAGATTTCGTGAAGAGAAATCTTTCGATTTGGCAATCACTGAACTTTCAGTCAAATTTATCCTGTGAGAGTTTTCACTTTAATGAATGAATAGCATTGGATGTTTGCCCAGTTTTGACAGAATACTTATGCTGCTTAATCCGTACATCTAAATCCTTGCTAGATTGGCCGATATAAAAAGATGGGCAGTCCAAACATGGAATTTTATATGTTATGTTGTTTTCCTGAGGGCTATTTTTTTTTTATCAACATTCCTTTGTTATTCTAGGAATAAATGAGGTTGACATTAAAAGATTTTAACAATGATTTTATGTTTTCAAAATCACTAAAATAAGGCAAGCTAAGAATGTTCTTATGGGGTTTCTTCCTCCATATTACTTTCACTATAAAAATTTTTATGGGCTTTATTATAACAAAATATCTAGTATATGTAACGGATAACATAAATCTGTCCCTATTTTTCTTATGTATTCGATTTCTTGATCCAAATACTGGGGACTAACAATACGCAATGCTCTTAAAAACATGGAAGAAAAAATGGATATTTTGATATTAAGGTGATGGCCTGAATAAAAATGGACATAAGTTACGTTGTTGGTTGGTTTCCTATAAATACTGAATTTGCATTGAAATGGTTCTCTATGTATTAAAACATCTAAGAAAGGGAGGCAATTGTCTTTTTCTAATTCTAAAGTAAACTTAACGGATGGTACCTGGTTATTTATATTAGAAAGTAAATCACTTACATCAATACCAGCAGGTAAAACAGCTAAAATATCGTCAACATATCTATACCAGTTTAAAGGAGTATAAATGATATAAGGTAAATATCGTTTTTCAAAGAATTCCATATATAAGTTTGAGAGGGGTGGCGATAAAGGGTTGCCAATTGCCATACCAAATATTTTTTTTTTGTAAAATTCCTCATTGAATATAAACTTACAATCACAAATGCACAAACTAGCGAGTGAAATAATATGACTTACAGGTAGAGGTAATTCATTATGGATTAGTTCATTACTAAGATACTCTAAAATAGAACCTATAAGAACTTTAGTAAAAAGAGAATAAGCATCAAAACTAACGAATCTATCAGTGGGGCAAAAAGTGATTTTGTTTAATTTATCAACTAAATCTAGAGAGTTATATACAGTATGTGAGAATCGGAGATAGTTCCAACCTATCATATATATATATATATATATATATATATATATATATATATATATATATATATATATATATATATATATATATATAACTTTTATCACATTACCATGATTCATATACAATCAGTAAGCTACAAACGTCCTTTAATATCCAATTCGCTCTACCTCCGAAATAATATATTTTCATATATGTTACCGAAGGGGAACTTTTTAGTTGATAATAAGTTCGTCGTCCCGTGGGCTCGAACCAACGAAGGGCAAGAACTCAGGACTACATTGGACGCCTTAATCCAAACGGCCAGCAAGTAAGGTATAAGTGGATATAGGCTCCCATCTACAAATCCCCGTCGAACTCAGGTGTTTGTATTTAGAGACGATATCCACCCACCTCTTCCATGTTGACCGTGTAGTGCGTTTGTCGCACGCAGCCATATTATGACTTTTATCACATCACCGTGATTCATACAATCAAAAGCTACAAACGTCCTTAATACTCAATTCGCTCTACTCGGAAATAATATTCATATGTTACCGAAGGAGAATTTTTTAGTTGATAATAAGTTTCGTCGTCCCGTGAGGCTCAAGACAAGCGAGACAAGAACTCAGGACTACAGTGGAAGCCTTAATCCACGGCCAGCAAGTGAGGTATAAGTGGATATCGGTTTCCCATCTACAAATTCGTCGAACTCAGGTGTTTGTATTTAGAGACGATATTCACCAGCTCTGCCATGTTGACCGTGTAGTGCGTTTGTCACATATCGCAGCCATATTATGACTTTTATCACATCACCGTAATTCATATACAGTCAGTAAGCTACATACGTCCTTTAATATCCAATTCACTCTACCTCGGAAATAATATATTTTCATATATGTTACCGAAGGGGAATTTTTTAGTTGATAATAAGTTCGTCGTCCCGTGGGCTCGAACCAACGGACAAGAACTCAGGACTACAGTGGACGCCTTAATTCCCCTTCAGTAACATATATGAAAATATATTATTTCCGAGGCAGAGCGAATTGGATATTAAAGGACGTTTGTAGCTTCCTGATTGTATATGAATCACGGTGATGTGATAAAAGTCATAATATGGTTGCATGTGACAAAACGCACTATACGGTCAACATGGCAGAGCTGGTGGATATCGCCTCTAAATACAAACACCTGAGTTCGACGGGGATTTGTAGATGGAGCCGGATATCCAGCCTTATACCTCACTTGCTGGCCGTGTGGATTAAGGCGTCCACTGTAGTCCCGGAGTTCTTGTCCTTCGTTATCGGAGCCACGGGACGACGAACTTATTATCAACTAAAATTCCCTCGGTAAATACATATATGAA
>NC_089791.1:10508375-10543375 GCF_040412425.1 Macrobrachium rosenbergii
AATTAGAAAAGAAGGAAAATGAAGCCTCTGGGTTTTAGATAAGGAAACTAAAACACAAACTCAGCTGGCATCAGGTATAAATTAATCACTTTCATGTTTGAGAGAGAGAGAGAGAGAGAGAGAGAGAGAGAGAGAGAGAGAGAGAGAGAGAGAGAGAGAGAGAGAGAGAATTGTAATAAAATATAAAATATAAAAATTTTTATTTAACACTAGAAAAAATGTTAGATTACAAAAGCTTACTCTCCCTTGCAGCTCACTGAATTTCCAATAATAAGAGTGATACCAGCCAAATGAAGACCACTGATTATACCAATTTTTCCAATGACATTCAAGACGAGGGTATGTGAATTAGACTGGCTTAAGTCGAGACGGACTCTTGCTTTCCGACTAAATTTCTTTCATATACTTAGATTTTTACAAAAATTCCAGTTTAATCACTCACTGGAAATTTTGAGGTGTTAAAAATAGCTAACATTTAACATCTTGTAAATTGGCTTTCCATAACACCTACGTCAAATACGTGGAACTGTCAACGAAACTCTGTGCATTTTCGTTTCATATATGTAAAATATATTCTATAGTAATAAATTTGTTGGCTGTTCCTATGGCAGTACCAACAGTCATATGATAAGGATTTATAAATGTGAACTTAGCATGTCAACTCAAAAGGAAAATGAAATCAGTGGCAAAATATATAGCTAAAGCAAAATCTTGACAAAACACTTAGTACATGATGTAACAAATTGTAAAGTTGGTGCGGCGATTCAAGCTGCCCAAAAGCAAAACCACAGGAAGAAAGAATAAAATCACAAAACTGCAGTATAATATTTCCAAGGCACTCGAGGTTGCAACACCTGAGAGAAAGGAAAAACGGAGAACGAAAAGCAGGTTAATAAAAAAAAAAAGCAGGAAAAAGTTGCTACGATGAAACTTTACTGTACTACTGAAGGGCGTCATTCATTCTCGTCCTATTTAATAGCAGGCATCAACGGCAATAGACTATGTTCGAGTAGTTAAATAATTGCAGCCAACGCTTCTAAAACGATCTCTGCTGAGGAGTGATTTGATAAAATCTCTCTCTCTCTCTCTCTCTCTCTCTCTCTCTCTCTCTCTCTCTCTCTCTCTCTCTCTTTCTATAGAAGGTGTTCTTTTCTAGCATTTCGCTCTTACCTTATGTCCTAAGCTGGTAAGTAGCGATAGTAATGGTTAAATTATGCTGACTGTTATTGGGCATATTATGGGTGGAAAGGGAGATAAAGATTCACTTTATGACACTTATCTTCCATGTACAAATTCGACAACGATGTGACAAGAAGATCTGCAGTTTCAAGTTTTAAAGAAGCAAAAGGTCTTTACTACTGATGCATCTCCTACTACTATTACTATTGCGACTGGAATAATGATACTGATGAATATGTCATTAATAAATGCAAGATAATACTACCATTAATATTATGTCTATAATCATCGATATTATCGTCAGCATATATAGCGATACCACGAGCATGAGATATTATTTCAACATAAACAATGGTAGATATTTATGAATAAATTAGATATCTTACACGATGACGGCTAAATTTCATAGGGATAACAAATGAAGTTGAAAATGGAAAGCGTCATTCCTTTCAGGGACATGGAACTCTAAAAAAGGTATTATAAACGCACAATGTCGCTACACATTCGACACACCATTTATGAACATTGAAGATAGCGCAATGTGTATTCGAATGATGTCTTTGAATACAATCACTGTAATCTTTCGAAATCAGTTTTTGCATTTCAGAACGCTAAGGATTGTAAAATAATGAATTAAATTAAAGCCATAACTTCTACATCACAGCCTTTTAATTCCAAGACTAAAGGGTATAAAGATTATCATAATTCCAAATGTTCCAACAGCTGACTTATGGAAATTAGCATAAGATAAATGGTAATACACGCAGACAGGCTTACATCAGAGGGTTATTTGAAGCTAAAATTCAACGGAAAAATACAACATTGAAGAGAATGGTTTCATGGTCAGAACTATACAGGTCTCTAAATCTAAAACACACACACAGACATATATATATATATATATATATATATATATTATATATATATATATATATATATATATATATATATATATATATTTATATATATTTATATATATTATATATATATATATATATATATATATATATATAATATATATATATATATGTATGTATATATATATATATATATATCTATATGCAGAATATATACTGTTATTAACTTCTCGAATTCTTTATATTTTTTGATACGCTTTTGATAATGTATGACGTCAAAATTTTCTTCATGTTCTTGCATTTATCTATGCTTGTAGTGACAAACGTATAGAAATTTGAAAAGTCAAAAGGCATTGTGGTTAATATAATAATATATATATATAGCAGATATATATATATATATATATATATATATATATATATATATATATATATATATATATATATATATATATATATATATATATATATATATATATATATATATACTGGTCAAAGACTGAATTGTGTCATAGAATTTTATTCAGTTATTGTTACATGTTTACAGTCTTATCACCTTCAAAGTATTCTCCATTTAAATTTATCCAGACGTGTTTTCCACTTTTGAAAGCAATTCTGGAACTCTTGAAGTTATCTTTTAATGACTCTGCGTTTTTTTCTGAACTCTTTCAACGTCTGCAAAACGGTTTCCTTGGAGGGCTTTCTTGAACAAAAGAAGTCACAGGAGCAAGATCGGGTGAATAGGGAGGGTGGTTTGGTCATGCCATTCTTTGGTCAGAGACCTGTGGCAAAGTGGAGGGTGGTGGCTTCATCACGACACGCACCAGCGCACACTGCCTTGAGGTGAGACAGTTTCTGACCAAGAATGGCATGACCACACTTACCCACCCTCCCTATTCACCTGATCTTGCTCCCTGTGACTTCTTTTTGTTCCCTGGAATGAAGAAAGCCCTCAAAGGAAACCGTTTTGCAGACGTTGAAGAGGTTCAAAGAAAACGACGGAGTCATTAAAAGCCATAACCCCGACAAGAGTTCCAGAATTGCTTTCAACAGTGGAAAACATTGTCTGATAAGTGCATTGCTTCAAATGGAGAATACTTTGAAGGTGATAAGACTGTAAACATGTAACAATAACTGAATAAAAATTCTATGACACAATTCCAGTTACTTTTGGTCCTCTGTATATATATAAAACAACTGTGACAAAATTGTGTGTTATATATATATATATATATATATATATATATATATATATATATATATATATATATATATATATATACATACATACATACATATATGTGTGTGTATCATTATTACATAAAGCAATTACCACAAAAAATAAAAATGTATACAAGGAAGGAGTTGTCAAAGTAATGATGAATATGACTTTCGTGTTGGAGGCAGAACTTGCAATGTATGAGGGAACTCTTGAGACATGGTTTTTATTATGAAAGCTGAATGTTGCCAGTGGCAGTGCAAGTGAAGTGAAGCGAAAAAGGACAGAAATGCGAGGATGTCATGAAAAGTTGAACAAAGGTGAAAAGATGGATCTCTGATTTTAAAATGTTTTGTTCATGAAGATAGCAAGGAAGGTGGCAGGTTCGTTAGAAGGGTGCATAATTCGAAATTGCTGAAGAAAGGAAGTAAAGGAAGCTGAAAAGCGTTGGACTGACGGTGAACAGTGATGTCTAATTAAGGAAACCTTAACATCCAGGAAGTATGAAAGTGCGCACATATTAAAGGGTAATGACGCAGAATATGTGAGTTTTGGCATGATGCTGTGTCCAGTTATGAAGGCTCCCGGCCTTTCTGCTTAACTTATCGTCATTATTATTACCTACCCCGAGGAAATTATGTTCTCGGGTCAGTTTGTCTGTTGGTGCACTGGGTTCTCTAGTTGGTTTCGCACACGTTCTGCTATGCGTGATGTAACGTTGGGGGGCTCCAGGTCAGGGCACGGCGCCCTAGGATAGGTAGATTAATGGGAGGTTAGGATGCATACCTGTTGAAGTATCTTTAATTTGCTTTAAGCAAGCTGCAACCTGCGGGAATAGGCCTAAAGTGCGCAACTTTTACCTCTATACGTACGTCTGTCATTTGTTGGTAAGATGACGCAAAACGTTGCGTAGGTTTTTACGGAAAATTAACCAAAAAGTGGGCTTCGTGACTAAGAACAGGTGATTAGATTTTGAAAGAGACAAGAGTGTACAATTTGGGGTGAAGGGACCTAGGGGCTGTGGTTTAACCGCTCTGCTCTACAGGAGCTTTGTGATCTCGAAATGCTCTTGTTCTGTAGTAATTTAAGCAGACTAGACCTACTTCGAGACTTTAATGAAGATGGTAAGTGGAGTAAAAGTTCCGTTTATAAATGCAAGGATAAAGCGGCCAAAAGGAAAAGATGGAAAATAGAAAACAGCGAGCAAAAAGGAAAGGATGGAAAATAGAAAACAGAAAGCAGTGATGATTAAAAAATGCTATTTACCATTTCCTTTCACATTCCTTGATATTTTGCCGGCGTTGGTGAACAAACAATGAAAATAGCAAAATAAGTAAATAAGAAAACGTTTAAGGTGCCATTTACTCTGGAATCCCTTTGGTAAGATTTACATGATATAATCAGAAAAACGACCTTCTTAACAAGAGGGAAGCATTCAGAACACATGTAAGGCTTTGCCTTATGCTGTATAATGGTGTGCCTTAACGTGGCACGTGAAATTTCAGGTGTGCATCTAGTGATTTATAGGCAATAAAAGGACCGACCTCTTAACTCCCAAGTGTTTAAACATACATGAGAAACTGTTCAGGATTCTACATGTCCTAATAGATAATGCGAAAGTGATTTTAATGGGACACTTGGTCGAGGTTACAGTTCTAAGATACATACTTGATAAATGAGAGAAGGAGAGAGAAAACAGCTTATGCTTGCATTCCCACATCCTCATGAAAGTCAGAACTACAGCAAGAATGAGAGTAAAATCTTCGAAGTTGTTCTGCAGTGATTTCCCGTCGTGTACCACCATCTAAACAAGCCATCACAGAACAAGGAAACATTGTTACAAAGTTCGTGTTTTTCTTCAATTAAGGAACAATAAAACAAGGAAAAAATGTTATATGTTAATGGCACTAAGAAAGAACTTACAACAAAGCACAACAAAGTAAGAAACATAAGCAGCAAGTAAAACATATGCGTGAAAGAGAAAGACAATTTTTCATTCTTTATGAGAAGTTCAAGAAGCAAGAAGACTTATCCAAGTGATAAGAGAGAGAGAGACGATGGTTCAGATGGGTCATTTCCCTTGATTGTGCAAAATGACTCTGTCTTTCCACGGCATGAGTGCATGTCTTAAAGGCATAACATGATAACAAGAAGGTCATGTCTTTCGGATGAAGTCACAGGAGTTCTTTTTCTAGGTGGGAGAAAATCATGGCTCTCCAGATAGATGGTTGTCGGGGAGACAACTCCGCCCCCGCCTCCAACCCTTAAAAAAAGAATCGTGAGTTCTTAAGCTGTCTCTGTTGGTTTAGAGAAATCCATACCCTCTTACGTACGTGATTATTTGATTGTTTACGATCCAAGGGTATGTGATTACCGGCCTCTTTACTCAGCTGGGACCGCAATTATCCAATCGGTCGATCTTTATTTATTCAACCCATAGAGGCCTTATCTGTTCGTGATGGGCATTTATGCCCGTTGTTCATTTTAATATGACCACGCTTTCTCGGACGGGGAAGGGGTCTCCTCTGCCCCAAACTCCTCTCTACCACAAGTCATTGTCAACGGATTCGTTTGCCAGTTTCCTGCAAGTTTTTGTTGTAAGGGAGGGTTAGAGAGGTACATGGAGGAAGAGAAGGACAGTACAGGAGAGATAAGAGGCCTCTATCGGGGAAGGGATGACAGGTCAATTACGAATGGATTATTACATAATAGTTTGCCGTAGATGAAAATATGCTAGGGGATCACAGCTTTTGAAGACTTTCCCAAAGACAGTTTTGCCTCGGATGCTTACTGAATCGAGGAATTTCCTTGATAACACATCTTTTCTAATTCAGTTTTGTGTGTGTGTAATATATAAATGTATGCATATGCATATACCACAGTGCCCTCGATTTCTTCACACTTTGAAAACGCTTGTCAATGCAAAGCCTAGATCCAAATGAAGAAATAAATTCAGAAATTGTAACGCTTGAGTAAGATTCGAACTCGCATCTGGGCTTTAGAAAGAAGTAATGTTTAAGTATACATACAAACACACAGACGCACACACACACACGCGCATATATATATATATATATATATATATATATATATATATATATATATATATATATATATATATATATATATATATATAAATCAATAGGCTGTTTCATAAGGAGGAAGTAACTCCTGAGGCAAGGCAACAGTAGCTCTGCTGAATCAAGAATGAACCCCTTATGCAGAAAACACACAAAGAGCCATTAGCATAACACAGACCAACCCTCTGCACGTTGTGTCACTCAACTCTATCCTACCAGTATTATCATGCTTCCTGTGTATTAAAGCCATTCCATTTCAACACCTCTCCTAATCTATCAAGCTAGCACTTTCTCAGCATTGCGCTATTCCGTACCTCCAACACTTATATGAATACTATATACTGTACACTGTTCACCAATCCATCACCCATTCTTTTCCCAAGTAATTACCGTCGCAAAATATCTTTTCATCCATCCTACCTTTTATACTGCTTGTTTTATATCTACATATCCCCAGTTTATACACTTTATTCATTCATTGCCAACATTTCAGTTCTATAAGGGAAACTAGATCAACAACTATCTACAGACATATGAGTACAGGTACAATATATAATTGTTGAATTGACTCTCGTTCGCAGAAGTGAAGTTTTGATGAATGAAAATCAAAGATGATCAAAGATGCACCTCATTTCAATGGTAGAGCACTTTGAATGCGTTGCAACATCCGCAGTATGATTCCTGACCTGCTTCCCACCAGTCAACCCTGCTGTGAATGGTTGCCAGCCTCAGCTGCTCTACAGTACTGAGGCCACTACTTCTAAAAAAGAAAACAAGCAAATGGATCTCAGACTAAATATGTGGAGAGATTCTGAAGTCCTTGATCAATGGAATGAGTAATTCTGAAATGCTGTTAATGTGGAAATTGGGAGAGGGGCAGAGCTGAATGACATAAGAGTGGAAAAAGGTTGTGTAAGTCTGAGAATGCAAGAAGGGCTATTAAGAGATTGAAGAGTGAGCACAACACTAAAGAAAGCTTTGTGTGACATATAAGGACCTAGAAAGAGGTTCTGACAGAATCAATCTAGAGGCAAAACGGACAGTGTTGATTACATATAGACAAAGAATATAAGTTATTGAGAACGACTGAAAGTTTTCATGACAGAAGTGAGGCGTGGGGTAGAAGAATATTTCTATATGACAGAGCTTAATGTAAAAGTCGGCCTCTGACCAGTTGTGCTAAGTCTCCAAGGCTTGTTAATATCTTATGAAGAGAAGAATGCAAGGGGTTATAGACAGAAAATTAGACGCAATTGCAAGGCCGTGAATGAAGTATGGAGTACCTGATGTTTGAATATCATACAATACTGACTGAAGAAAGTGAAGGGAACTGAAGAAAAAATAGTGAGGGTTCGAAAGCGTTTGTAGACATTGAAGAGAAAATGTATGACAGGATTGTAGATTCATGTAGTTTGAAGATGTGAAGAAGAAATGTCCGCTTAGCATACGTGAATGTGGAGAGTTATAAAAGTGATAAAAACAACTTGGAGGTATGGGGAAATGGTAAAAAGATTATTGTAAGTGAAATGATGGACCAGTGTTTTGGCATGATTTGGACGTGGAAAGAATAAAGAACGATAAGTTTGTGACAAGAGCATATAACTCAGCAGTATTAGTTGGAATGAGAAAAGGAAGACTCTAAAGTGCTGGATAGATGTCCAGGAAGAATGAGTGTGTGCTAGACAGAGATAAATAAGTTATACTGCAATTTTGTATATATACTGTTTTATAAGCAAACTCAACCTCCAAACTGTCTTATAAAATAAATTTAGTATTTTTCATACTGATAACTAACTGAGGAAGGGCGTGAGAGACTCAGCCCCTACGTAAATTTTCTCCATACTTCCCTTTTTTGATACATCTTTTTATCTTTACTAAGACCTGGTGACTGATTGAAACACCTCCTTTCAGATAAAGGCGAATGGAGATGAATGCCTGCCGAAATCTGCCAGGAAAGTTAAGTCCTCCCCTAGTAACTGGCAACGTGGGGTGCCAGAGGTCTTGATGTAGAAAACAAAGGTCACGGCACATGTGACTGAGTCGCCACCTTGCTCCCCCGGAGGCCAGACATCGGTGATCCAAGTGCCCTCTGAAAGTAGCAAGAAAATAACCCGCCGAGGTTATAAAAAGGGGGAAGTCAGTAGCCCTAGTCTCAGAACCCTATCGGTGGTAGACCCAACACACAAGCCCCCTTGCTTGCTTATTATTGAGCTGACCCCACATGGCCATCTGCAACAGTTCCTTGTTGAAATACGGCCTTCAGCCCAACTGTTTTTCTATATAAGTTTCCACCTGACCTAGCAATTGCAGTCAAAGTGGCAAGGTTTCACAGGAAGTTCTCTGTTCTCCAGCTAGACCCCAGGCTTGGATCCCTGAGCAAGGAATAAAGTAAGTAGGTCAGTTATTGAAAACTTTATATATATATATATATATATATATATATATATATATATATATATATATATATATATATATATATATATATATATATATATATTATATATATAATATATAATATATACATATATATATATACATATATATATATATATATATATATATATATATATATATATATATATATATATATATATATAGTGAACTGATACCTCAGTAATTCTGTTAATTTCTACTTAATTATCAGAAATTATTTTCACTCATTATAATGTTGAAGAATTAATTATGCATATGTGAGAGAGAGAGAGAGAGAGAGAGAGAGAGAGAGAGAGAGAGAGAGAGAGAGAGAGAGAGATTGTCGCATAAATTTCTAGGAAAATGAATTATTCCTGTTCTGCTAACTTCTCTGTAAATAAAACTAAAATTATGCACCATTTTGTAAACTTCAAAACTTTTTAGAGATACAAGTAGAAAAAAATAGCCGGTTAATACCCTCCTGCTTTCTTCTTCTTCTTCTTCTTCTTCTTCTTCTTCTTCTTCTTCTTCTTCTTCTTCTTCTTCTTCTTCTTCTTCTTCTTCGAGAGAGAGAGAGACGAATTTTAGCATGTGATGAAACTTCTCCTTTGCTCCCTCACTATCATTACATCTTTACGGAGATGTTGTCCCATACAACAAGCAAAGACTGATTAAGTTACAGCATCATCCTTGCTGCGCCGTATCTTGTCTCCCACATCTAGATATAGAGTTTCTAGATGCGAGAGAGATAACTATCAAGCCATTCCGTAACAACCTATAGAAAGACTTCTTCAGAAAAAAAAAAAAAAAACTAGTGTAAGAGCTTGTACTAAACTATCCTAATATGGGTCCAGTTGTAGGTGCACAAAGACGTCTCTACATAGGTCCCTGTCTCTACATACCTTGCCTCGATATGATCGCCAGATTCCCTCCAATGGGTATTACAGATACAGTCCCCATAAATATACGATCACTTATCCTAATTATATTTCTAATCTGGCGAATTTATTCCGGATTCCATTGGAAGCGGTGGCGTCTTAACATGGCCATTGGATTCCATTGTGCTGGACCTCTTGTGTCTAAGGGATGGGACAGGAAGGTATTGAATTCCTTGATCAGGACTTTCTAAATCTAAAGTGTACAAAATAACTGAGCCCAATGCCTTCATTTTCTTCTTTCCTACGAGGAATCAGTGTCACCATGAACAATTCAATAAAAATATTACGCTTCAAAATCCTTTGCTTCTGTATAAAAGCCAATCTGTAAATATTTGACTTATATAGGAACAGAATCCAAAGATTTATTACTCATATTTTACTTTTTAAATTAGAAGAGGGAAAGGAAAAAAGGGTAGTAGGAAAAGCCGTAGTATTTACCACCAGGAATCTCTGGCCTTTCTCCGCGATCCATGAATAAAATATGCAAATCTTCTGGTCTTTTAAATCACGAGGTATTCCAAACCACAATCCTGATCTTGGTCTCCCCCCACCAACCCCAAAGTGACACAGTATTTTTGTTAGATGCGTTCGCTCTGTACATGACACTATCGGAGAGTCCCGATGGAATCTAGGCTATCCTGCAGTTCGAAAACATAAAACATTTACAAATTCTTCTGAAAAACCTAACACCAAGAAAACAAACATTAAAAGATTTTCTTTTATAATGGTGACCGGAATACAGAAATTTACTGATACTTTTTATTACGATTAGCTTGAAGTACACAAAATATTTAAGACAACTTTCGTAGTAAGTCAAATATTCTAAAAAGTATACATGTACACACACACACACACACACATATATATATATACACTCATATATATATGTATAAATATATAAATATATATATATATATATATATATATATATATATATATATATATATATATATATATATATATATATATATATATATATATATATATATACGCAGACAAACACAGGAAAGGTGAAAATCAAAGACCAGGTACCAAGCGCTGTGTGCATTATGAACACTTCGGGGGTACAAAGTAAAATAAATAAAAGAGAGACAAAACAAGAAAAAACATCACAAGCCAAAGACTAAAGCCATATTGACAAGCAAAACATTACTATATGTAATCAGTAGTTTGAAGAAAATAAATTGTCACTATCAAACAATAAGTACGAATACTTTAAAAATGCTTAAGAACTGAGACTGCAGTTAGAACAGGCTGTTGCTAAAAGATGACATTGTACTTCCCTACAATTTTATGAACAAGGTAACTATCTAATTTAAAAAGATCTGAACTAAGATTCATAAGTTGATTGTTAAAATGCTTAATAAAGGCAGATTCGGTTATGTTTCTTTTAACAATATGGTTACAAAACTTATCTCAGGTGAATTTTTCCAGTCTATACAATGGTTAAAATCATTCATGTGTACAAATAAAGCACTTGTAAATTGACCTGTTCGAACTGCATAACGGTGTATTTTTTTTTTTTTTTTGACGGTAATCTAGTTCTTTGCCCGTTTGACTTACTGTGCATTTCAGGGTCGTGTCTACTAGATTCTCGTCGATATTTTGGAAATAGCTATTTGAGGCCACAGCCTAATTGGCAAAAATATGCAGTGATGTCCAATGTGGATAATTAAGGCACTTATCGGAGTAAATCAAAGAAATTTAAAGGGAAACTTAGCTAAATTTAGTGAGCACCCAGAGAGAGGCTAGTTGTGACGTAAACTATGACATCAGACGTAATAGCAGGGTTCCCAGTAGCATTTTAACGATTGTAGAAACACAAATATTTGACCATCTTGTACAATAAGCAATACCTTGAGCAGGATATGCGATAATTATCGAAATTCTATTTTCTCTATTTCCATCGAAACTTCTTCACTTACGGTCTGCTCAAAGTGCAAGACCCTGATTCACACAAGGCTGGCTTAATCTTAAACAAACAACAGCATATCCTTTTACATAATTTTATATTATAATAATTGTTTTTTTATTTCACATTTCCTTCAATTTCAATAAAGTTCAGTATAATCAATGGTTTACTGGATTATAAAATTTAGGGCATAGCCCAAGCACTTGGACTATGGGTTAAGAATTTCATTCAGCACCACAATGCAGGGGCGTTCCTAGACATTTTGGGGCCCGGGGGCCACAGTCCCATTTGGGCCCCCTCTTATGGGGTGGGAAGCGAGCGAAGGCACTTGTAAATGCAAATTTCAGAAATTTCATTTCTAAAAGCTAGGTGTAAATTGAATAATTGAAGATCTACTTAATCCAGTTAAATATAATGATAAATGGTAAAAATGAGGATAACAGTAATGTACTCTGATGGCCATATGATGTGCAGGGAGTAAAATGAATCAATATTGTTGGAAGGGACTCCATTATGTGAAGGGAGGTAGATCAGAGTGAAGGGACTTAGAACAGAGTGAATGGAGGTAGAAGAAAGTTTGGGGCGGTAGAACAGAGTGAAAAGAAGTTAAAACAGTGAAGGGAAGGTAGAAGAGAATGAAGGAAAGGCAGAACATAGTGAAAGGGAGGTAGGAGAGAGTGATGGGAGGAAGAACAGATTCATTGAATCATTTGAATGTGTATTATCCGGGCAAATGGGGCCATTATGGGGGCCCCTCAGAGCATAATTACGACCCCTATAAGCAGTAATCAATTGCCTTAGATCGGCCCTGCCCTGCCCTTACCCCAATCAACGTTACCCACCCTCCTCCGATCCGTATGAGAAGGTCTATAATGAGCTCTACGATTGGGAGGGGGGGGGGGGCCTGGAGAGCCTTATTTCTTTTACATAACATTATTGTTACATTTTTATTCACAAAATTGGAAATTGGGGCCCTTTAGTGGGCCCCAAACTTTCGGGTTCAAATATAAATGGGGCCCTTGACCATTTTGGGGCCACTGGATTTAGCTTGTCCTGTCATAGCAGCAATGGTTAAATTTCGCATTTGAGGCCCCCCCCCTCACTTTGGTGCCAGGGGGGACCATTTCAAACAGCAACCCCTTCCCCCCTCAGGAACGCCACTGATACAATATTGTTATGATTAAATGAAATATATAATCAAAATAACCGAAAATTGAAAGAATGAGTAACTTCAAAAACCGGGAATATAGAGACTCATTGATAACCACTCAGCAACCCTACATCAAACATTAGTGTCAGTTTCAAGCAAATGAATCAAGCGTATAGAAACAACAAAACTGACACAGAGGCACACAAATAAAATAATGAAGGGGGGAGTAGTGTGCTATACCAAGCACTGTGGATTTATTATGGGACTGATCACGCATGAAGGAAGTTAAGCTTAGAACACTTGCGTTATGCTACATTCATTTAGCAGTACTAAGCAGGTACACGTGAACCGGAACTTTTGAGGAGACAATATGAGGCAACAGAAACTTCAGGGTAACGATGGTTGTTTTCACAGAGGGTGTTAGAGTAAAACTTGGTGCATATTTAAGTTAATTAAAGGAAACGTTGAATTGCGCCATGGAGCTGTATTACACAATTAATATTCTCATTTGACGCCCATTCCCTTACTGTACTCTACTTAGAGACATGAATCATCAAAAAGATGAGAGAGAGAGAGAGAGAGAGAGAGAGAGAGAGAGAGGGTGAGAGAGAGAGGGTGGTAGGTGTTTGAGTGTGAAACAATATAAGAATTCCATATGCTATACTATTACTACTACTACCAACATCTGAGCCTTCATTCATAAAGTAAAGTACGTCGTACCACAGTACAATGAGTGAGAGGACCTTCAGTAATGACGTTTTACTAGCCTCTATCTACGAGTCTGCTAGATTTAGCTAAGTTTCCCTTTAAATTTCTTTAATTTACTCCGATAAGTGCCTAGTCATCAACATTAGACATCACTGCGCATCTTTGCCAATTAGGCTGTGGCTTCAAATAGCTATTTCCAAAATACGATCCATATCCGATGCTTTGGTAACATTTTATCGACGAAAATCAATTAGATACGGCCCTGAAATCCACAGCAGGTATTTGTTACTAAACGAAGCACAAGGAATCGTGTAAATACAGCCACTAATTTGTTTTGGGGAGTTACGAACAATGATATTTGGAAGTGTTCCTGTAAAACTCCTGGTTTTCTGTAACATGTTTTTGAGGGCATTAAGGATATGCAGTCCGGAATTTTTAGACTCAGAGTTTTGCAAGTTTATGACGTAAGAAATATGTTAAAAGGATATGCAGTCCGGAATTTTTAGACTCTGAGTTTTGTAAAATTTATGACGTAGGAAATATGTTAAAATACCCAAAATTTTTAATCGACAAATCTTTGCAGAAAGCTAAAATATTTTTTTTATTCCGGTAACAATAGGGAGCCTTTTGTGAGAGAAAATATTTTGACACTGCCATATAATGTAAATCTTTCTTTTATTCAAAAATTACTGAAAACTTTCAAGATAAATGTTGTACACAAGAATTCAGGAACACTTCAAAATAGCATTGTTCGTAACTCCCCAAAACAAATTAGTGGCTGTAATTGCACTATTCCTTATGCTGGGTGTAGTAACAAATACCTAGGTCAAACTGGTAAAGATGTAGATTACCGTCTGAAACAACACCGTTTTGCAGTTCGAACAGGTCAATTGAAAAGTGCTTTATTTGTACATATGAATGATTTTAAACACTGTACAGACTGGAAAAATTTATCTAAGATCATTTTTTGTAACCATATTTAGATGATAATTTTTTGTAATCATATTGTTAAGAGACATATAGTTAAATCTGCCTTTATTAAGCATTTTAACAATCAACCTATGAATCTTAGTTCAGGTCTTTTTAAATTAGATAGTTACCTTGTCCATAAAATTGTAGGGAAGCACAATGTCACCTTTTAGCAACAGCCTGTTCCAACAGCAGTTTCAGTTCTTAAGCATTTTTAAAGTATTCTTACTTATTGTTTGGTAGTAACAATTTATTTTTTTCAAACTACTGATTACATACAGTAATGTTTTGCTTGTTAATGGCGTTGGTCTTTGGTTTGTGAAGTTTTCTTGTTTTTGTCTCTATTTATTTATTTTACTTTGTACCCCGAAGAAGCGTACGCAATACACGAAAGCGCTTGGTACCTGGTCTTTGATTTTCACCTTTCCTGTGGTTGTCTACGTACATATTTTTCACGTGAAGTTTGGTGACTTGTTGTCTACGTACATATTTTTCATAATATATATGAAGTTTGGTGACTTATTATATATATGCTTATATATATATATATATATATATATATATATATATATATATATATATATATATATATATATATATATATATATATATATTTTCCCCCGATAAAACTTTTTCTTTTAAAAGAAACGTAATGTATTGCAAGATTCATTTAAAGAATGCTGCAATGTTAAGGATTATGCGATTTTCATTTTCGTTGGAAAAAGTCCCCTTTATATTTGTAGTTTCATAAAAATAATCATAAAGTTTGTCATTTTATTTTGATTTTTCTAAAATTCGTTTGATTTTTATTCGTCACAAATTGCAGCACCCATAAACAAATCTCGTTATGCTTAGGATTTTGCGATTATTGCTTCCATGAAAATATTAATGTTTCAGGCTATTACATTTGCAGTGCTCATTGAAAAAAATTGTTAGCATAAAATAAATTAGCTTTATTCAATTCGCCAAAGCATTTTCTTATTATTGCGCACACACACACACACACACACACACACACACACACACACATATATACACACACACATATATATATATATATATATATATATATATATATATATATATATATATATATATATATATATAAGATAAAATCCACGAAGGAAACGGAAACACTGGAGTGCTGTGAGGCCTTTCGACACTACGTCCTTTACTTAGCAGACTGTTTCCTCGTGATTTTTATCTTTATTTATAATATTCATCACGTTCCATGTTTTCGTAATTCATATTATATACATATATATATATATATATATATATATATATATATATATTACTAAAAGGACCTCATTCAAACTGGATGGTATCACGGATACTTGATAATGTGGACTGTTTGTCCAAGAAAGCTTGTAACTTTTTCTGAATAAATACTCCATTTGATACCGTCCAGTTTGAATGAGGTTACGGATACTTGATAATGAGGACTGTTTGTCCAAGAAAGTTTGTAACTTTTTCCGAATAAATACTCCATTTGATACCATCCAGTTTGAATGAGGTTACGGATACTTGATAATGTGGAC
Organism: Macrobrachium rosenbergii; assembly: GCF_040412425.1. NCBI lineage: Eukaryota > Metazoa > Arthropoda > Malacostraca > Decapoda > Palaemonidae > Macrobrachium > Macrobrachium rosenbergii. Next base: position 10,524,341 of record NC_089791.1, read on the forward strand.
TGTTTGTCCAAGAAAGCTTGTAACTTTTTCTGAATAAATACTCCATTTTGATACCATCCAGTTTGAATGAGGTCCTTTTAGTAATTCTACTAATGCACAGAACAATTGTGTTAATATATAATTGATAAAGTTAATATATATATATATATATATATATATATATATATATATATATATATATATATATATATATATAATATATATATATATATATATATATATATATATATATATATATATATATATATATATATATATATACTATATATATATATATACAATATATAATATAACTGATATGCGCACAATTGAAATAATGCTTTGCTAATTTAATTTATGCCAACAATTTTTTTCAATGAGCACTGCATTTCTAATAGCCTGAAACATTAATATTTTCATGGAAGCAACAACCCCACAATCCTAAGCATAACGAGATTTGTTCATGGGTGTTGCAATTTGTGACGAATAAAAATCAAACGAATTTTAGAAAAATTAAAATAAAATGACAAACTTTATGATTATTTTTATGAAACTACAAATATAAAGGGGGCTTTTTCCAACGAAAATGAAAATCACATAATCCTTAACATTACAGCATTCATTAAATGAATCTTGCAATACAAAATTAAGAGACATTGCGTTTCTTTTAAAAGGAAAAGTTCTATCGGAAAATAAAAGCATTTTTAAGAGTACGATTACAGTCCTGGAATGTATAATGTTAAGAGCTAAAGGTTAAGTTTTAGATATTAACATTATAGTTACACTAATAAATATACAAATGTTATAGTTCTCTCTCTTTAATAATAATTAAAGTATATACATGATTATTTTTAATCTATATAGTCAACACCCACCATTACACGGATAATAAAAAGGTTTTATATGCAAAAAGTTGTTAGACAATAAGAAAACAGACTATGGGTCGAATATCAATAGAATAAGCACATTTAAAATCAACCATCTGACATTGAACATGTAGAATTATCTGTAGGGTACGTGTTGTAAGTACCGATATAATAACCTTGCATCACAACAACAAGGCTCTTTAATACACAGCTTCAAATATTGTGGCAAAATGTAGATATGTATGAAGAAAAGGTCTGATGGTAAAATAAAACTTAATTTTGCATTAAGTACTGTTTTTTTAACGCAAATTATAGCATTTCTGACTATTTACGAAGTGACCAAAAATTTACGTTCCAAATGGGGAAAAAAGTTACACATTTTCCAGAACCAAAGAACAAATTTTGAACAAAGAGATCATGTACAAAATTTCTATAAGCAGATCTTTTTCCGAGAGATCACTGGAAAACAATTCTACATCTAGGCCAGCCTGCTGACAACTGATCTTTTCACGGCGATCTGCTGAGAAAACTTTTAAACTAGCCTACTCAAAACGGGCCGTTAGAAGCCATTCGGCTTTTGTGAGACTCAGTGAGAGAGCAATAAGTGTTTAAAATATACATACATGGATATATATATATATATATATATATATATATATATATATATATATATTATATATATTATATATATATATATATATATATATATATATATATATATATATATATATATATATATATAGCACTATAATGCATGTAGGCGGATGCCGATAATATCAAAAGTAATTCCTTGTTAATGGTGGCCAAGCGTAAACTATTAAACAAGAGATAATGACACGGATATTTTAGTGAACGAGTGTTTCCCATCATTACAGGCGTTCTAACCCTGCACCTCGGCACTCCTTTCCTTTACACCCAGGAAGACCAATCATCCTTCGACCTAATGACCAGGCAGGCATCTCGTGTCCTTAAACAACAACCACGGCTCGTATGTTGTGTGTTAGAACTTATTTAGTTTTTTAAACATTAAATTTGCTCAGTTTTTAATTTTATCCATGTTTCTCTCTTCCTCTATTTCCTTTCTCGCCAAGTTATCTCATTCCTCCTCTCGCTGTCATTTTCTAATTGACGCGTACTGTGTTTATCTTTGGTGCACTGCCACTCATTTTTAACGAGGCCCTGCCAATGGACAGGGCGCAGTGCGCAAGGAGAAAATATATCTATTGTTTACGCATGCTGGGAGAAAAGGACTCCTTCGCTTTAGAAAAAGCCGACGAGATTATGGTTCCCGAGACGAAAGCTGAAACTTTCTCATACTTATATACAGGTCTTAATTTTCACTTGTCCAACAGAAAGATAAAGAAGAAGAAAGTGAGGAATCTCGGAAATGAAGAGAGAATTTTCCTTGATACCACATATCTGTTATTCTTTTCCATGCAGTTCACTGGTTACGGCCTGGCCTCAACAGGAAGGAACCCAAGATCGATCACACAAGGGAATACTATTTAGATCAGTTTCATGAAATATGCACTATGCCCATGTTGGCATAATCAGTGAATTCTGTACCTGGTGATTATTCAGTTATGGTGAATCTCAGACAAGGCGGAAAAATGCAGGGGCTAGCCACGTCATTCCAAGAAAAATGTAGGAAACCGATGGGTTAACATTCACTGAAAAAAAAAAATTGAAAGGTAAAGGCACACAGGCATATGTACATACATATATATATATATATATATATATATATATATATATATATATATATATATATATATATATAATTGACACACCCTCTGAAGTAAATTTTACAATTAATTAGAGGATACTGAACGTCACTTGGTTAGTTCAGTCACTAATTATGAAACATACTTTGAAAAAATGGTAGTCAACAAATTATCAATGAGGAAAAATATGAAATCCTCTGAATATGCAACTGACCTTTACATCAACAAAACTCAAAACTTACACACACACACACACATACACACACACACGACTTTCCAAGCCTTATCACCTAGTTATTCAAGTTCTATCTTATCTATGGACTACAAAACTACCAAATTAATTTATCGCACTACAAATCGTCTTCGGCTTAAAAAGATACGACTCAGATACCCTTTGTATGATAAAGCTCCTCTTACTCATAAAGGAATTTACGGGGGGAGAGTGAACCGGGATAAATGGGATGACAGAATGGAGACCGGTGGGGGAAGATTAAGGAAAGGTAAGGAAGGGAGATGGAGGCTACTGGTCATAGATGTAAAGAAATGCTGTGGATAAGGGGTTTCCTTAGAGGGAGACGTGGCCTGGAGTTTACAGAAGTAAAGCATGCAGGATAAGGAAGGAAACCTGGATTTGGGTAGATTTGTTAGGGGAAACGGAAGGCAAGGGGGACATTTTGAGTAGGGGAAATGAGGATGGTTAAAAGGTGGAGTCAAAGGAGAGGAGGTATTTGGCATGGAGATGGGGGGGGGGAGGGGAGGGGAGCACGAAAAGGGAAGGATGATGTAATGTAGGATGGAGGCTTATAAGCGGTCTCTGCTGAACAGTATTCTAGATTGACCTCCACTATCGTGCGAGTCATCAACACCTGACGACCAAAGGACCACGGTAATAAAAATCTTTTGAAAGTTTCCCTGCAAAGCTAACGGGAAAGTTGTATAAGGATTACAGAGAGAGAGAGAGAGAGAGAGAGAGAGAGAGAGAGAGAGAGAGAGAGAGAGAGAGAGAGATAACGTTGTGCAGGAATATTTTCACTAACTCTCCCAGAAAGAACTGCCTGGATGTGAAATCAATATAACTTTAAGCTCTCTCCTTCTCTCTCTCTCTCCCTCTCTCTTGATGATACAAGATAAGCATAGGGAGCCTAGCGCTTTCTGAATGCGTCTTCAATCTTGTTGCTGTTATCCAGGAAAAAAAAAAATATATTCCTTTTCGTAGTTTTAATAATTTTCCAATCAAGAAGGCTTGATAGCCTTTCGATCCAAGCACACACTCTGAGAACAACAGAAGACGAAGAGGAGGATGAAGGATGAGAAACATCAAACGCCGCGATCTCCCCAAAAGGCATCTGGGGCAAAAACAAACTCATCAATAAATATATGTTAAAAGAAAACCAATTACCGATTTTTAGGCAAAACTTACAAAACATTATAAAGTGTATAAACAATAAAGTGTATAAAACAAGAAGCTTTCGGGAACGGGGGTGCCGGAGGGAGAGGGTGTCTGAGAGGAAATTAGGCTGAAAGGGACGGGGAGAGGGGGTGGGGGAAGGTAAGGCGTTAGTGCAGCTGATGCGTGTGCCAAATAAAAAGAACACCACACACACAACACACACACACACACACACACACACACACACAAAGATCCCCCTCATCGAGAACATACGAATGACTAATTGGGGTTATTACTGCATTCTTAAACCGATGTTTTGTTAGCATTTAAGCATCGCTCGCCCTCCGTCAATGCTGCCTATCGGGAACAAATCTCGTAATAAACAATACAGAGGAGGTCGTTATACTATCCCCAAAAAGTGGAAAATTGCCGTTCTCATCTATGCGATGTTTCTTCCGTCGTGACTCAAAGGAGATCGTTGCAACATTTTCGACCCATGGGAAATGAAGATACACGGAGGGCTCATTTCGCCGAGAAAAACTTTAAAGAAGGAGAAATACTTGTGAAAGTCCCTTCTATGTTGGTGTCCTTTTCTTTTCCCGTGACCGCGGGTCTGAGGTGAGGAGGGGAAAAAGAAAACAACACAAAATGAAAAGGAACAAAAATATATGACAACTGAAAATAAGACAAAAAAAATCTAATTGTTTCTGTCGTGCTTGCAAAGGTCATCAAAAGGAAATGATTTCTAAATCATTATTATTTACTACAAGGACAGACGATGTAGTATGTGGTTAGTACTTTTAAGCAAGTCACAGTGTTTAGTTTCATTTCTGAAATCTTTGGCAGACGCAGTGTTAATATATTTTGTAGTTATTGAATATTTCATCGATAGTTGTGGTGGTAAAAACCATTTGCAAAATTAAAGTCTCCCTTGAAAAAAACACCATTTTCAGTTGGGTAACAACAGAACATGTCTTAGTCTGAAAATATAAAAACTTAAATAGAAGTAAAAATAAATAAATTGCAATTAACAATTACGAGAGTATTGTCAAAGCATTTATCTAGGCAGTTGCAAGATGAAACAAGAACAAGTATGGCAACTTAACATTGATAACTATGACACTCAGCACCAAATGTATACAGCATACTGATTGTGCGAGTGGTATATATATATATATATATATATATATATATATATATATATATATATATATATATATATATGTATATAATATATATATATATATATATATATATAAAATATATATATATATATATATATATATATATATATATGCATATATATATATATATATATATATGTATACATGCATACATTATATATACATGTGTGTGTACACACACACACACACATATATATATATATATATATATATATATATATATATATATATATATATATATCTGAACCCTGAGGTAAGAGGGTTGATAGACCAGCATATTAAAAAAACATTATGGCTATGCCAAGGCCTGAATTGTGTGCCTAGCAGTTAATCGAATGTTGGGTCGTAACCCGAGTTAAAAAAAGGACTTGCTGAGAGCTTTGAGTTAACACACACCGAAGCAACCTACTGCACTGTAAATCACAGAATGCAGAAAAAAATATAAACCACTCTGGTATCGAGGCAAACAGCGTTGGGGGCCTTGTTAAGGTTTTAACTTTATTCCTTTTATCAGAAGCACGGAAATGGAGTCTCGCTTTACATAGTAATTAACTCACGAAAACTGCAGGTGATACAATGTACTAGTCAACTTCACCAGATGTAAATGTATTTTTACTAACAACTGGCGACGACTATAAGACTGGGCAGTGAAATATTGCTGCACCAATGAAAACCAGGAGGTTGTGTTCTGCAATTATACCTGCCCTAATTCTAAAGGGCCGGGTATTATAGGGGAGAGTTTTGGCTGAAATGCTCATTACACAAGATGTGCATATATATATATATATATAACAATATATATATATGTATATATATATATGTATATATTATCAATTTCTCCTCATTACTAGTTATATTCTACGCAAACAGACACATGTGTGTATATATATATATATATGTATATATATATATATATATATATATATATATATATATATATATATATATATATATATATATATATATATATATTTGAAAGTTTGTCAAAGATAATGCTTCAGTGCGTGAATCTCTTCTGAGGCAGAGGAAATGTGTTGCACAATAAACAAAAATGTCTTAACTCACAAAGCCTTTTTAAACGGTCTCTTTTAAACTTCAGAGATCAAGTAGTGCTGGAATGGCGAGTCAAGTCGTGTCCATAACCCGAATTGATCCGACTCGATCTGTTGGATGCTGGCAGCATCCACACAAAACGAATCTGGTCGAGAGACACTCGAATAATTTGAGTCAATCCTTTCCTTTGATCCATGACAGTGTAATTCTCTCTCTCTCTCTCTCTCTCTCTCTCTCTGGTAAAAAATACAAACGTTAGCTGCTAAAGTTTCACTATAGATGTAGTGCCGACGGGAAGTACCGTGGCATTGAACAAGCTCTTGAAGTAGTTGCAAGAACATGTCAAGCGGCACTTGAAAAACAAATTTATGTATGTTAAAATTCTTTTTCCTCCATCTGTTACTATGTACAGAGCATACTATTTGTTTTCATATAATATTAGTGTAAACATACATAGAGTAGACATAACTGTACTGTACATATTCATATATTTATATTACAATTTTGCTCTTTTACAAATTAACCTAACTAAAGAATAAACGTAAGAGTCACTGGTGCCTTGTTTTTCTTCGGCGCTACCCCATGCCGGGAAACACACGTATAAACAGATGTGTGTGTGTGTGTGTGTGTGTGTGTGTGTGTGTGTGTGTGTGTGTGTGTGTGTGTGAGAGAGAGAGAGAGAGAGAGAGAGAGAGAGAGAGAGAGAGAGAGAGAGAGAGAGAGAGAGAGGTATTGGGATGAGAACTTTGGAAAAGACGACAATAAGGAAATCCCGGAGAACAGTTGTCTAATGAACCATGAAATGACTGATTTGGGTCATCACTCTTACGAAGGACATGCAGTGCATTGAAAATGAAGGCTTCACTTGCTCATATTTTGTTGGCAAGATGGAATCGTTGACAAAGTTTTGTAGCAGTCACGTACCATCACCCATGAGAAGGTGTGGGCTGTCAATATAAATATTTTAGACTTGAGCATTCGTTGGGAAAATCCACAGAGACTTGAAATTTTTTTACACTAGAAGATAAAAAACGTAAGAAGCGGAATTATACGAATAACTAGAAAACATTTGCGAGTTATTAATCATGGCAAAAAACATGCCAAACTCAGTCCTTGTGGATATTTAACCTTAGGTACAATTACTCATACCTTGTACTGTGCGTTTTGGCAGAATTGCCTTATTTCACCAATGAAATATAAAGCATCTTGACTGGGATATTGAGGGCAATCCATACAGAAATTTTTGATGGACAGAACAGATTCTTTATTGCTCTTGTGTGGGAAACGAGGAAGGAGGATCCACAGAGGCAAGTTAGAACTTCCGTACATCCATCACGGCCTATTGCGTTGTCAATTTTGGAGCTCTCCCTTCAAACTTGTCGAAGTAATTTAAAGTCAAAGTCTAAACAATAATGAAAATTAGAATAAAAAGGACAAAAGTAATTACGACTAAACTACAAGAAAAATGGAAATCTGAACCGTGTAAACTAGAAATCAATTCAAGGCATATTAAAAGAAAGATCAATTCATTTCAAAGTTCTCCTGGTCTGAAGAACATATAACACCATTTTACTGTTTGCATTTTCCTTTCACAATCCTGATCGCTTTGATATCAGTTTCGAAGGTCCATCTTCAATATATATATATATATATATATATATATATATATATATATATATATATATATATATATATATATATATATATATGTATATATATATATGTATATATATACATAAATATGTATATATATATATATATATATATATATATATATATATATATATATATTCATGCATACACAGACATTTCGGATAATAAACTAAAGTATTTCGAGTTCCTCGTCGGACGGGTCGACATCGTACTCGGATAGCACTCTGCTGGGCCCGCGTTCGACTCTCCGGCCGGCCAATGAAGAATTAGAGGAATTTATTTCTGGTGATAGAAATTCATTTCTCGCTATAATGTGGTTCGGATTCCACAATAAGCTGTAGGTCCCATTGCTATGTAACCAACTGGTTCTTAGCCACGTAAAATAAGTCTAATCCTTCGGGCCAGCCCTAGGAAAGCTGTTAATCAGCTCAGTGGTCTGGTTAAACTAAGGTATAATTTTAAAGTATTTCGGGACACACACATATATATATATGCATATTAATGCATACACAGATATTTTGGATAATTAAACTAAAGCATTTCGGGACTAACAAAACCTTAGCTAAATAAATGCGAAAATTTTAAACAGGGATTCAGTGCCCTAGTACGCCATGAAAAAGTAACAACCAAAGTGCAAGAGTATATCACGTTTACAGTCACAGACATAATTTGTTGCACGAGTGGTGTAGTGATGGTTGCCAAAAACGAAATCAAACTTAGGACAGTGACCTACAGTACGGCACTAAGCTTTAATGAATTCATGCACTTTGCAGCACTGAGCAGACCAAAAATCCATAACCTTCAAATGCGTATCATTATATGGTACACGATTTCCGTCCTTCAATTCTAGTAGGACGGTACTGAAATCCATTTATTCAGGTTTTTGGTTAGCAGTAAGACATGAGAACTTGATTTCCCAAACATTTCCATTATTATCTTGTAACTTTGACGGCAAGCGATGAAAGTCTTCAGTTTCAGTACCAAGCACTTCATGGGTCACATAAAAGAGTAAAGGAAGGATAGAAGATTCACACACACACAAAAAAAAAAAAAAAAAACCTCCCTGACCTTGTAGCCGGTGCTTAACTTGCTTACTCTCATCCGTTCCCAGCCTTTCAAAAACTTTTGTGATAGACCCACGAGGCAATCCATCATGATAATCTACCTCTTGTTGTGAACCTGTTGCATATCTATTGATCGGGCAATCCTTCGCATCTGCCAAATACCTTTCAAGATACTCGCTCATGTATGGGCAAAGATGTAACATAACGAACACAGCCACCGCAGAGTGGAGTTTTTTTTGCCACTTTTTACTCTTTATTGTCTGTCGGAAATGATTTAAGAGGTAGGTACCATTCAAACAAGAAACTTCGGGGTGAAAGCATCATGGAATAATTATATGGTATCATCTCTTGGCCTTGTTTAATTCTTTCCAAAGCCCATGAATAAAAAATTCAAAGATGAATTTGAGGTAAATTTATGTCATACTCGAAAGATTATTTAGGATGATATGATAAAAGCATACCTAAACTTAAAGGCCAATTTAAAAAAGCAGAACATAATTACAAACATTAAAATAAGGTTATCACAACACCAACTGGTTCCAGAAGTCTCCTTCTTTGGAGAGCCACAATATTTTATGGTAGCCGAAAAAATATGAAGCTTTACTTTGATTAATTACCAGAGGAAAAACAGACATCATTCGACAGAAATCTAACAAATACCAGTACAAACGCCACATAAATTACACGTATATGGACAGCTAAGGTTATTTTGCAATTGATATATATATATATATATATATATATATATATATATATATATATATATATATATATATATATATATATATATATATATCTATCTATCTTTATCTCTACATACATACATAAATATATACATTATACACATATAAATATGTATATATATGTATGTATACATATATATATATATGTATATATACAGATATCTATAATAATAAAATCCGAGTGGATTTTGTTTGTCCTCCACCGGGTGACAGCAGGGGAGACATGACACAGCCACCCTCCCCTTGTACACTGGTTTGTCTGTCCCGGGTGGGGGCCGGCTCTGGCAGGGGAATGGGAGGTAGGGGACACATCCACCCTCCTCCTGCAAACCTGTTTGTCGAACCTGGTTGGGGGGGATAGGTAAGAGATAGGGAGGGTAGGGGAGACAGCAGAGCCAGGTTCCATTGCGTGTAGAGCGCACCAACAAGCTCCTATATATATATATATATATATATATATATATATATATATATATATATATATATATATATATATATATATATATATATATATATGTATGTATGCATGTAGAATCTACTGGTCACTTTTACCAGACACATATGTAATTCTAATAGTCAGGTCGGCAACGTGACCTCCTTATGATTATGGCGACGCGGGTTCGTTTCCCGCGACCGGCCATCACAGTCTCTTCAATTTCTTGCGTTTGGATCTTACAGCTTCGTAGTTACAAGCATATCCAAAAAGAGCGAAGAATTCGAGAAGTTAAGAGGGCATTGTGGCTATTAGAATCACATATATATATATATATATATATATATATATATATATATATATATATATATGTATATATATATACATACAGTATATATATATATTTATATACATAAATATAATGTATATTTTTGTGTGTATATATACATATATATATATATATATATATATATATATATATATATATATATATATATATATATATATAGATATATATAGAAAGAGAGAGAGAGAGAGAAAGGGCGATCGGGAGGGTAGGGGGACAGCAGCGCCCCGTTCCATTGCGCGTAGAGCGTGCCAACAAGCTCATGTAGGCAATACATATATATACTATATATATATATATATATATATATATATATATATATATATATATATATATATATATTTATATACATTATATATATGTATATATATGCATTATATGTATATGTATATATACATGTATAATTTATAAATACGGTCAAGTATATAGCTTCCAACACCTAAATTAATGATGTTCATGTAACTAATTAATGCTGAAACAGTAGGTAAGTCACCAACTGCCTCTTGTAAATCTACTGGCTATTAAGAAGTGATAGTCTAGATTGACGGCTTATACTGCGGCTAGAAGATAAGTTTTTCAGGGCAATTAGGGAACACAGGGAGAATGTTTACTTGTCAGTAACTGTTGCAATCAATGCACACAGGTTTCAGGGCATGCTCAGTATTAAAAATTTCCGCTCATCTGGAATATATGATGAAAAGTTCTTACTTAAGTAAAGGACACCGTCAACGCGAAAAAAAAAGAAATGCCAACAGAGAGACCAAGCTGGATATTTTTTGCCGTAAGAGTTCCTAAATTTTTTTATGTCCCTTGAAGATAATGTAAATTTGTCAGAAGAAGCCCAGGATGAGAAGGATCAGGGAGGGAAGCGTTAACAAAAACTGCTCAGCCTTCAATATAATTCGAAATAACCGCTTAAGCCTTATTATTGGTGAATATTAGTATGGTTCATGCAAGCCTTCGTCATGCTTTCACGTTATTAGTTAATAAACGAGGAATAATAGACGTACTATTTTCAAGAACCAAGGATTTACGACTTGGTACACCAAGTATCTTGTGGTTTTCAGAGTACGATTAAGATTTCTCCTGAAATATTAGCAGACCATTTCATTCAAAGTCTTCGTAGGATAACTGGGATCATTCACGTAGCTATATGCTGAACTTGGTCTATTTATCATGAATCGTCAAGCCAAGGCTTGAAGAAAATAAAAATGGAAATAGAAGGAGAGTGTGACATTTTCCCAAAAAATCTGCGACATACATGTCCCTTAAAGATAAAGGAACCATGAAAAACTGACGAATTGAAAGAATTCAGCAGGATGGCCGTAGCGGGAAAGAAACGGTCGTTGAAAACAGCAGTCCTGGAATTCTTCATCTCAATTATAGACAGGCTTTGGTATCCTGGAATAATAATAATAATAATAATAATAATAATAATAATAATAATAATAATAATAATAATAATAATAATAATAATAATAATAATATGTAGGTAAAAGACCCTGTTTCAAACAAGTATAGGTAAAAGTAATGGCTGCACCCGCTGAATTTATGTAGAACCTTTCCAGTCATTCTGATAATCACTTCTGTTAATGCATTCCGCCAGCAACTCTCCATTCATGAAAAAATCACAAACATAGAGCGTTACTGGCGGAATGCAGTAACACAGAAGTGATTATCAGAAAAACGAAAAGACTATAAATCGAATGCAGCGGATGCAGCCATTAATAATAATCATAATGATAATACAATGATCTGTCTATTTATACATCCTTAATACAAAATCAGATATATTAAATAAAAAGAAATTTCATCGTAACATTAAGCAATCTTGCACGACTCTGTAAAACGAAGAGAAGACCAAGATAACAATCATTACTGATTGGTGTAGAGTCAGTAACTTTCTTGCAAGATAAATTCAAAGGTGCCACACTTCTGAATAAATTTCTCTTTGAGTCTTTTTATGCTCTTGTCCAACACACGATATCATACTTCTGACGCCAACGGTGAAGACGGGAAAATCCATTCATCAATAAACCATTTAAAGGTCTCATGGCAGTCACGACCGATGCCAATGATAATTTGCAATACAATCCCCTTAATCAAAGGCATACTATCAGCCTTGCAACCACGAGTGACTAACTTCATGAAACATGATCAGATTTGCAACTCAAAGAGCAAGCCATAAATATCCCATCTCATTAACTGCGCTCAGGGGACAAGCACACGAGCCTACAAGCCACGACGAGCATGCAGTCTCCCTGGTGTATTATCATTAAATATACTTCCAGAGGGGCTGCACGAGAGACAAGACAGAAGAAAATAGTCGCATCGCAGTTACCATATGGTCGCAGAAAACCTGGTACCAACATGTGACTTAAAATCCACAGTCGACCTCTGTAGGCAAAAGAATTCCCAGAAGTGCCCATTGCTTGAATAATACACCAAAATCAACTGCAGCTATTTTTGAGTGTCACGTAATCAATATGCTTTTTATAGTTCACCAAACTACTCACTTTATCGATATTTTACGTAGAAATTGAGGGACTTTGGAAATAATTGACTTTATTTATATTTTTTCTTTACCATCATCAGTGTGGCAATAAAATACAAGAGTAACAAAAGCTAGATGATTACATCATGACATAAATATCTGAGCAAACACGACTTGGAGCATCGTTAGTTAGCTAATGGTGTAGGTCAGCCTCGAAAGGGACCAGACCAAAGAAGACCCGTTTGTTGGCTGGAGCGGGGTCAGTCGGTCGGTCTGCAGACCGGCCGAAGATGCACACATCCTTGGCATTCATCAGAGATTTTAATGAAGACATTATCAGCTTCACTTGCAGCGTATCTTGAACGGTCTTGTTTACGATATGGCTTTTCCTTGACGCAATTTTGAACAAAAGACGAGGGAGAGGAAAATGAACGACGTCCCCCTAACATACTAGAAATACAAAAAAAGTTGAATGTACCCTTGTCAGTATACAGAGACACCCAGCTGAGAAAAGTCTCTTAATATATAAATCTTTGTAGGGGCTATGATGTATTCCAAGAGCCACAAAAGAAGAATTTATACCAGCATAATTCATTCCGATCCCTGTGTTATTTCACGCTATTCGTTATATGCACATACACGAAAACACCTCTTGGCCTAATATGCATAACAATCGTTCCTTACGAAAATGATTAATAGATCCCGATTCAAAATCTTTAGCGTTCGTAAAACATATAGGTTGAGAGAGAGAGAGAGAGAGAGAGAGAGAGAGAGAGATTGTAGAGAGGACTCTTTATAAAGAAATACCCGTTATTTGATCACATAGGTGCAAGTCTTAAATTTATCCACACATTAATAAGGCAAAAGTAGAGAAAGAATAAAAGAAAAAAAATGATATGTAGATCATCAGGTACTCCGGTCCCCCCTCACCTGGGAAAGTCCTAATGAAGTCGTCAGGAGCGTCCGACCAACACCTGCTCATAATCACCGTAGAAAAGAACGCTTTTCAGAACACTCTTCAAGTCGCGCCTTTAAATCATCTACGATGACAATAAGCCTCAATAATTATTTATGTTCTAAGGTGTGTAGGAGGAGGAGGAGGAGGAGAGATAAAGTATGGGAAAGGAGAAAGAGAGAGAGAGGGAGGGAGGGAGGGAGGAAGGGAAGGGAAGGGAAGGAGGAAGGGGAGGTGAGACCGGGGTAGTTCAAAAGGTGGCGAGTCAGAGAACGCGAACAAGAGGCCATAAATAGAGGAGGCGAATAAAATAAATAAAGCGACAGAGCCGCCACACTTATCATTTGTAATTTCCGTCGGAGGATTCCGAGGCTAACAAGGAACGTGCCTGCGTCCCTAAGGAGTTTCAAATGGCGCTACGTCGGCGCCTGCCACATAAACTAGGTTCCAATAATAAAACGCGCCCAGACGCGTATGCTTACGGCGGGATGCTCTTCCAATTTGCTGTCTTCGGGAGGATGATTAATTGGGCTTTAGAGGAAATGGAGGTAACGCGAGAGAGGTATTTACATAATTAGTGAGGGATGTTTAACAGTGAAGAGAAAGGAAACTAAAGACTGGTTCGAGGGGGAACTGGAAAAATATAAAGTGGTTTTGAGAAGAATGTTTCTTCTGAATCCTAGGAGGTAAACAGAGGGAGTACCAAGCAATTGTGCAACTAGAGAGAGAGTAAAATTATATATGTATATATATATATATATATATATATATATATATATATATATATATATATATATATATATGTGTGTGTGTGAAATATTTTCTGATAAAACAGAAATCCATCTAATAAAAGGAGCCCATAAAAATACCCTTTTGGTGTTATTATGGGTTCCTTTTATTATTATCATTATTATATATATTACACACACACACATATATATATATATGAGAGAGAGAGAGAGAGAGAGAGAGAGAGAGAGAGAGAGAGAGAGAGAGAGAGAGAAGGAATTAACAGGAAATGCATCAGTATATTTCTTTACTATCTATGCAATCTCATTCCTTTTCTGCTTTCATATCTTTAGGCATGAATGGTGACAGGAAGGTAATAAACTTGAAAAAGAAGGGGGCAATCTATTTTGCTCCACTGCAACCCATGGATCTGTTCCCACTGCTGACTCTAGTATCTTCTTTGATTACTACGATGAGTTTTACGCTGAGAAAGATTTTACTCACTGCGGATGCTAGAGTATACTTCTAAAATATTCTTATGAGTTTTATATTGTCAAATTCATTGCCTGGCTTTTAGAGAATCACCAAGATTTTTGTCATCATTTCCAGGAAAGAAAAGCATGCAAAAAACATCAGTGATATTCAACACACACACACACACACACACACACACACACATATATATATATATATATATATATATATATATATATATATATATATAGCGTACATATATGCGTGTGTCATGGAGAGGGAGTGAAGTATAGTAATCAAACCAAAACTTGTATGTAGTTGAGAGAGAGAGAGAGAGAGAGAGAGAGAGAGAGAGAGAGAGAGAGAGAGAGAGAGACAAAGTAAGTCTGTCGAGTATGCTGAAAAGGGAAACCCATCATAATTCGTATTTGAAAATTTTGAGCCGACTGTTAGGTCACAATATATCACAGCAATAAGTTAAAACGGACCATAACGAGAAAATGTACGTATCTAACCTCTCTCTCTCTCTCTCTCTCTCTCAAAGAAAATAAAATAAATTTTTTACAATATCTGCATGTCAGCAAACTAATGCTGAGTGGAAAGTTAAAATGCCTGGCTAGGTGACTGGAACGAGAACACACGCACACACAAACAAGAGTTGTAAAACCTAACAAATCAATAATAGTTGTTTCATTAATTAGTAACTTAGAAGACATCGCAACAAGTAAGAGAAGAAAGGCAAATATCTTAGAAATAAGTACTTAAAAAATTACAACACCACAATGAATAAAAAAAATTAAAATTTTAGGTACTTTAGCCTCTCGAAAAAAAGTCGCGGTGAGAGGGAAAACTTAAAAAAAACAAACCGGAGACGGTTCTAAAAGAAAGCCGAGCTGGCTACGGCTGCTACTGAATAGCAGATGAATTATGACACTCACTCTCACTCATGAAAGAAAAGGTTCAAATTGTGAGAAACCAAGAAGCAATTCCTACTGGTACTACAGTAAGCAAAGTTCCTAACGTTTAAGAAAAGTGTAAGTCAAGGCGGCATAAGACATTAAATGCAATAACAGTTAACTGTACTAGCAAGAGAATAAGCTAAGTCATGACACTAATAACTAGCTCTATAAATAATCCATACTGAATGTCAAAGGAAACATTATCGTGACTTTTACTGACACACCATTTTGATATATGATAGTAATAGCATTAATTTTAGTACGAGAATTTTAAGTGCCTACGACCGTTACTGGCCTGACGTCAGTCAATCAATATCTCGTCTATTTCTAACTTTTACCCAATGGCTGAATCTATATCCGAAAAAATTCAAAATACGAAAACTTCCCATAGCATATCACGTATGTTAATCAGTGTGTACTCATTTACTGAACTTACACAACAGCAATTTATTACATGTAACGATTAAATTAATCACAAACACATTACTAGAGAGAGAGAGAGAGAGAGAGAGAGAGAGAGAGAGAGAGTTCTAAGGATTTATAGGATAAATCACCAATTACTGATACCAAGAAAAACCGCTGATTTTGGCACAGGAAAGTTGGATTCAAATTGTATTCAATATCACATCCGGGATTCTTTTAACGTCGATGTTCCCAGTGGTCAGTTACTTATACACTCAACGAAAGCTATGTTGAATTCTTGAATAAGGACTCATAAAACACTTTGCTTGGACATAATCAACGAATTCTTAAGAATATGAAAGTAAAGAGATGAGGAATAGATAAAATAATTTACTGCGCAAAAATTTACGACTTTCGAAGAAACTTGCTATTTAAATCACTATTCAAATACGACACGTTCTGCTTTTTCCCTGTCTATGTCTTCGCTAAACCTGTAAAGAGGTTCTATTATTACACCAATGACACAACGGTCAGTAAACACGAATAAAGCTGTTGTAACTCAATGGCCTCTGCGCATCTCCTTCGCAAAAAAATGGTTCTCCTTGGAGATAAACAAAGCAGCCTGCATAAAAAAAATCGAGTATACACACGATGATCTCGCCAGTACAAAAAAAAAAGTACTAACTTGCAAAGAAATTCCTTAAAGAATGAGGAATTCTCTACACTTTTTTCCGTACTTATTTTTTACTTTGTCTATCTAAGTTTCTCAACAGGATTCCTCGCTGCCATCGTCGAAACAACTTTGAATCTCCCGTGTCACATAATCATAGAAATTGTATTTTAAACATCCAAAATGACAGGAAATCCAGTACATCAACCTTATTAGTGTATTAATTTGGTGAAACGTTTGTCAGGATTACTGATTTTTCCACTTTAAATCGTGAAAGAGCACATCTCGGAAGGTTATTTATTGAAAGACGGCTCTCCAACTTCTGATCTCATAAAAGGTTATCGGCCGTATTTCTATCATGGTTATTTCATGAAGGTGGGGGAGGGGGTCTCTCTGACTTAGCAACTTTTCTAAAACGAGCCTTTTAATACAAGGATTCTTTCCATGAAACAAAATTTTAAACCTTGCCCATTTCCTTCAAGTCCTGTAACGCAGCTTATTTCATGAAGAAAGGAAGTCGCCTTGCTTACGCTCTAAATCAAGCATTTTTAACTTGCTGACATTTCAAGGAAGGAGACTTCTGTCTGCTCTGGATTTATAAAGGGAAACTGTTGTTCTATAATTTATGGAAGGAGAATTTTAGCTTAAATTACCATAGTGAAAGGGCGTTCAGGAATGAACTATTCAGTTCTGATCATTTTATGGAGAAAGACTTTCGACACTGCTTAATTCGTCAAAGGTGTTTTTGTGGTTTGCAGTAGAATAACACGACTTTGCGGGATAAAACGCCAGTTTTAACAAGTTTTTTCATATTTTGTAAGATTAAAGAACAGTAAGGTTAAAGAACAGTTTTTCGCAAACATTTTCTAACGTGCTTTTTCAATGATAATACTCAGAGTATGAAACAGAATTTCACACCTATTCTAAAGCAATGCAAGGTTAAAGGCCTTTCTTCTTGACATCTCGCAACATAAAGACTGCTCTTCATGACCTTTACTAACGTAATACAAGGTTACAAGGCTTTTACATACAAATTACGAGTTTGGAAGTTCGTTTTCAAGCATATTAAAATGTAATATACATAAGCTGATTTCCTCAGCCTTCGGACACAGAAATGGTCTCAAATGTAATTTGCACTTTTAAACTAATTCGATTTACAGAGACATTTACAAATCACTTGTGGTTTTGGAGCACCATATTCAAGTTTATTTCTAATTCATCACTGCTCCACAAAATCAGCTAGTCATATAAAAATTAGCTGAAGGCCAATAAGTTGAAAAACAAACTCCAAAAACTAGAATTTCCATACCTACAAAATAAGAAGAGAATAAATATAGGTAAATAAAAAAACAAATACACATTTACCGACCAAATGAATAAAACAAATCATGAAACTAAGTTAAACATGAACATTCTTAAAATTACTACTGAAGCTACTTGTATCTCTATAAGCCTTTGATCAGTATCACTGCTACAGCAAGAAAGACCAAGCCATAGGTTTACAGGGAAATCAATGAAAAAACTTCTAGTATTGGGAGATGTGATAATGCGGCACCAGCCAAACGATCGGGGATGCTCAGACTTTGCAAAGCAAGTAGCACGCACCTACCTTCTCATGCCCTAAGGCGATCATGGAAAATTCTTGTAAGAATACGACTGGTGAAGGATGGCCAAAAAAAGAAACGTTGGTTTACTGAGTACATCATAATTGCCGTTGCTGGGAAAAGAGAAATCACCTGGGAGAGAATATAGTGCAATTTACATTGTTTGGGGGTTGCCATCATCATCTGGGTATGTTCGTGAAGCCTTGCGAACAATCCTTAGTTCTCTGACAACAATAAATGATATGTATGTATTGGCCATAGTCACAAGTAATACAACTGTTCTTAATTTTTAAACTACCATTTCTAACTGAAT